>NC_135234.1:25525387-25831926 GCF_051348905.1 Ranitomeya variabilis | reverse complement strand
TATCAGCATGCTCTAAACGTCTAACAAGGGTTGTTAGTCCTGTCGCCATTGGTAATTTGCAACCTAAATTTATTTTGTCTGTGACTTTAATTTGCTCTTTGTCTTCTTACCCTGTTATGGCGTTTGTGGATTCAGGTGCCGCCCTGAGTCTTATGGATCTGTCATTTGCCAAGTGCTGTGGTTTTGTTCTTGAACCGTTAGTAAATCCTATTCCTCTTAGAGGTATTGATGCTACGCCATTGGCGGAAAATAAACCGCAGTTTTGGACGCAGGTGACCATGTGCATGACTCCTGAACATCGGGAGGTGATTCGTTTTCTTGTTCTGCATAAAATGCATGATTTGGTCGTTTTGGGTCTGCCATGGTTACAGACCCACAATCCAGTTTTGGATTGGAAGGCAATGTCTGTGTCAAGTTGGGGCTGTCAGGGAATTCATGCTGATTCCCCGCCGGTGTCTATTGCTTCCTCTACTCCTTCGGAAGTTCCTGAGTATTTGTCTGATTATCAGGATGTATTCAGTGAGTCCAGATCCAGTGCTCTGCCTCCTCATAGGGACTGTGACTGCGCCATAGATTTGATTCCAGGTAGTAAATTTCCTAAGGGAAGATTATTTAACCTGTCAGTACCTGAGCATGCCGCAATGCGTTCATATATCAAGGAGTCTCTGGAGAAGGGGCATATCCGTCCATCCTCTTCCCCTCTTGGTGCGGGATTCTTTTTTGTGGCTAAGAAGGACGGATCTTTGAGACCTTGTATTGACTATCGGCTACTGAATAAAATCACTGTAAAATTTCAGTATCCTTTGCCTCTCTTGTCGGACTTGTTTGCCCAGATTAAGGGTGCCAAGTGGTTCACCAAGATAGATCTTCGTGGTGCATACAACCTTGTGCGCATTAAGCAAGGTGATGAATGGAAGACTGCATTTAATACGCCCGAAGGTCATTTTGAGTACTTGGTGATGCCTTTTGGGCTTTCTAATGCTCCCTCAGTATTTCAGTCCTTTATGCATGATATTTTCCGGAAGTATCTGGATAAATTTATGATTGTTTATCTGGACGATATTCTGGTTTTCTCTGAAGATTGGGACTCACATGTGGAGCAGGTCAGGATGGTGTTTCAGGATTTGCGTGAGAATGCCTTGTTTGTTAAAGGCTCAAAGTGTCTCTTTGGAGTACAGAAAGTTCCCTTTTTGGGGTTTATTTTTTCCCCTTCTGCTGTGGAGATGGACCCAGTCAAGGTCCGAGCTATTCATGAGTGGACTCAACCCACGTCAGTTAAGAGTCTTCAGAAGTTCTTGGGTTTTGCTAACTTCTACCGTCATTTTATCGCTAATTTTTCTAGCGTTGTTAAACCTTTGACGGATATGACCAAGAAAGGTTCTGATGTTGCTAACTGGGCTCCTGCAGCCGTGGAGGCGTTCCAGGAGTTGAAGCGCCGGTTTACTTCGGCGCCTGTTTTGTGCCAGCCTGATGTCTCACTTCCCTTTCAGGTCGAGGTGGATGCTTCTGAGATTGGGGCAGGGGCCGTTTTGTCACAGAGAGGCCCTGGTTGCTCGGTAATGAGACCATGTGCTTTCTTCTCTAGGAAGTTTTCGCCTGCTGAGCGGAATTATGATGTGGGCAATCGGGAATTACTGGCCATGAAGTGGGCATTTGAGGAGTGGCGTCATTGGCTCGAGGGTGCTAAGCATCGTGTGGTGGTCTTGACTGATCACAAAAATTTGATGTATCTCGAGTCTGCTAAACGCTTGAATCCTAGACAGGCCTGCTGGTCATTGTTTTTCTCCCGTTTTGACTTTGTGGTCTCGTATTTACCAGGTTCAAAGAATGTGAAAGCTGATGCTCTTTCAAGGAGCTTTGTGCCTGACTCTCCTGGAGTCACAGAACCTGTTGGTATTCTTAAAGAAGGAGTTATTTTGTCAGCCATTTCTCCTGATTTGCGACGTGTGTTGCAGAGATTTCAAGCTGGTAGACCTGACTCTTGTCCACCTGACAGACTGTTTGTTCCTGATAAGTGGACCAGCAGAGTCATTTCCGAGGTTCATTCCTCGGTGTTGGCAGGTCATCCGGGAATTTTTGGCACCAGAGATCTGGTGGCTAGGTCATTTTGGTGGCCTTCCTTGTCACGGGATGTACGGTCATTTGTGCAGTCCTGTGGGACTTGTGCTCGAGCTAAGCCTTGCTGTTCCTGTGCCAGCGGGTTGCTCTTGCCCTTGCCTGTCCCGAAGAGGCCTTGGACACATATTTCCATGGATTTCATTTCTGATCTCCCGGTGTCTCGGGGTATGTCTGTCATCTGGGTGGTATGTGATCGCTTTTCTAAAATGGTCCATTTGGTGCTTTTGCCTAAGCTGCCTTCCTCTTCCGATCTGGTTCCTGTGTTCCTTCAGAATGTTGTTCGTTTACACGGCATTCCTGAGAATATTGTGTCTGACAGAGGATCCCAGTTTGTTTCCAGGTTCTGGCGATCCTTTTGTGCTAGGATGGGCATTGATTTATCGTTCTCGTCTGCCTTTCATCCTCAGACTAATGGACAAACTGAGCGAACTAATCAGACTCTGGAAGCTTACTTGAGGTGTTTTGTTTCGGCAGATCAGGATGATTGGGTGACCTTCTTGCCATTGGCTGAGTTTGCCCTAAATAATCGGGCTAGTTCCGCTACTTTGGTTTCGCCATTTTTCTGCAACTCTGGTTTCCATCCTCGTTTTTCCTCGGGACATGTGGAGCCTTCTGACTGTCCTGGAGTAGATTCTGTGGTGGATAGGTTGCAGCAGATCTGGAATCATGTGGTGGACAACTTGAAGTTGTCACAGGAGAAGGCTCAGCGTTTTGCCAACCGCCGCCGCGGTGTGGATCCCCGACTTCGTGTTGGGGATTTGGTGTGGCTGTCTTCTCGATTTGTTCCTATGAAGGTCTCCTCTCCTAAATTTAAGCCTCGCTTCATCGGTCCTTACAAGATATTGGAAATCCTTAATCCTGGGTCCTTTCGCTTGGATCTTCCGGTTTCGTTTGCCATTCACAACGTGTTCCATAGGTCTTTGTTACGACGCTACGTTGTGCCTGTGGTTCCTTCTGCTGAGCCTCCTGCTCCGGTGTTGGTTGAGGGCGAGTTGGAGTACGTGGTGGAGAAGATCTTGGATTCTCGTCTCTCCAGGCGGAGGCTTCAGTATTTGGTCAAGTGGAAGGGTTATGGTCAGGAGGATAATTCCTGGGTGGTTGCCTCTGATGTGCAGGCGGCCGATTTGGTTCGTGCCTTTCACGCTGCTCATCCTGATCGCCCTGGTGGTCTTGGTGAGGGTTCGGTGACCCCTCCTTAAGGGGGGGGTACTGTTGTGAATTAGACTTTTTTGGCTCCCTCTAGTGGTTACTAGTGATATGACTCTGGGATTTCCTTCCCTCTGTTTGCACCCAGCTGGGTCGTTACTTCAGGGGTGTTGCTATTTAAACCTCCTGGAACCTTAGTCCAGTGCCTGGCATCGGTGTTATCAGACACATTCTGTTTGCTCCTGTTTGCTGGTCCTGGTTCGTGCTAAATTAAGCTAAGTCTTGCTTCTTTGTTTTTTGGGTTATTTGTTTGCTATCATTTTTGTCCAGCTTGTACTTAATGTGATTCCTGACCTTGCTGGAAGCTCTAGGGGGCTGGTGTTCTCCCCCGGGCCGTTAGACGGTTCGGGGGTTCTTGAATTTCCAGTGTGGATATTTTTGATAGGATTTTTTGCTGACCATATAAGTTATCTTTCTATATTCTGCTATTAGCTAGTGGGCCTCTCTTTGCTAAATTCCTAGCTCATTCTTATGTTTGTCTTTTCCTCTTACCTCACCGTTATTATTTGTGGGGGGCTTCTATCCAACTTTTTGGGGTATTTCCTCTGGAGGCAAGAAAGGTCTTTCTTTTCCCTTCTAGGGGTAGTTAGCTCTCCGGCTGGCGCGAGACGTCTAGGATCAACGTAGGAACGTTCCCCGGCTGCTGGTATTTGTGGTGCTAGGATTAGTTATATGGTCAGCCCAGTTACCACTGCCCTATGAGCTGGTTTTCTGTATTTACTGACTTAGCATTATTCCTGAGACCCTCTGCCATTGGGGTCATAACACTTGGGCCATGTTGTTTCCACTAAAGGAGTGCAGCCCTCCAGAGAAAAGATTGCTGTGATTCAAGACTGGCCCACTCCAGAGACCGTAAAGGATGTCCGGGCATTCCTGGGACTGACTGAATATTACAGGCGCTTAGTGAAAAACTTCGCTCGACGACAACCCGCTAACGCACCTGGAGAATGAGAGACTGGTGGCTCTGGAGAAGTGATGGATGGCCAGAATGGTGAAGTTTCGCTATAAGATTGCCTATAAGAGAGAAGCAGAGAACACTCATGCCGATGCCTTGTCCAGGAGAAGAAGTATTACGCCAGAGCAGGACAGAGATGCAGAGTTGGAAGATGAAGAAATCCCAAAATTTCTGAGACCCGCCAGGATGGTGGTGGCAATGCAGGAGCAAATACACACCTCGGGCCAGGAAGATGTACTGGGACGATCCCGGGATGAGTGGCTTCAATTTCAACAGGAAGATAGCGAATTGATATTGTTGAGACGGTGTGTGGCTGCTCAAAGACTCCCCAGCTTTTCAGAAAGAGGTACTCTCTCTCCAGAGGTGTTGCGGATCCTTCGACAGTGCGAACAACTTCGGATGAAGAATGGCCTACTGTATCAGAAAGCACAACTGTGGACTGTGGTGAGTGCGACCTGGCAAGTCATAATCCCAACAATGTTGTTACCCGACATTACTGTTACTGCACACGAGCAAGGGGCCCACTTTGGTCCAGAAAAGACCTTCCAATGGTTACAACGGTTCATCTATCACCCCCAGTTTAAAATAAAAGTGGAAGAGGCCTATAGAACGTGTCGAACATGTGAACTGACTAAGCCATCGGAGCAGAGAGCTCCCGTCCAGTCCATTGTAACCTCCGCTCCTCTAGAACTCTTTATGATAGACTATCAGACCTATGACCCAGCCCATCAGGGCTATGAGCATTGCTTAGTGATGGTGGATCACTTTACAAAGTCTGCCGTGGTGACTCCAACTTAAGACCAGACCCCAGAGTCCGCTGCGTACGGAATCTGCAAGAACTTCATCCAACTCTCTGAGTGTCCAAAGAGGATTCACTCGGATCAGGGAGCCTGTTTTTTGGGAAGAGTAATGGATGAGCTGCATCACCTGTACCGGATCGACAAGTCCCACACTACACCATACCATCCTCAGGGTAATGGCACCTGTGAACGGTTTAACCATATGCTAATTCAGATGCTAAGAACTCTAGAAGAAGAACGAAAGGCCCGGTGACCTGAATATGTTTCTGAACTGGTGCAGATATATAATAATCAAGTACATCGAACCATGGGATATATATGCCTTACTTCCTTCTGTTTGGCCGAGATGGAAAAGGAATCTCTGAGTTGGCATTGGATCCAGAGGAGGACTACCCACGAAAGGGGGTGTCCTCCTGGGTTCGGGAACATCGACATCGCCTGCAAACCTTACATCGGTTGGTCCAGACAAAGCTACAAGAGTTAGAATATGCAGAGAAGACTGTTGTGATTTTGCTTTTTGCTCCCTCTAGTGGTCATTAGTGATTTGACTCTGGAGCGTCTGTCTTTTCCTATATCCTCACCTGGGCCGTTAGTTCAGGGGCGTTGCTATATAAGCTCCCTGGACCTTCAGTTCAATGCCTGGCATCGTTGAAATCAGAGCTAATCTGTTGTGCTCTTGTCCTCTGATCCTGGTTCCTGTTTTTCAAGCTAAGTCTGCTTCTTTGCTTTTTGCTTTTGTTTTGTTTGGTATTTTTGTCCAGCTTGTTCCTATCTGTATCCTGACCTTTGCTGGAAGCTCTAGGGGGCTGGTGTTCTCCCCCCGGACCGTTAGACGGTTCGGGGGTTCTTGAATCTCCAGCGTGGATTTTTATAGGGTTTTTGTTGACCAGATAAGTTATCTTGCTATATTCTGCTATTAGTAAGCTGGCCTCTCTTTGCTGAACCTGGTTCATTTCTGTGTTTGTCATTTCCTCTTACCTCACCGTTATTATTTGTGGGGGGCTTGTATCTTGCTTTGGGGTCCCTTTCTCTGGAGGCAAGAGAGGTCTTTGTTTTCTTCTCCTAGGGGTAGTTAGATTCTCCGGCTGGCGCGAGTCATCTAGCGATCACCGTAGGCATGATCCCCGGCTACTTCTAGTGTTGGAGTTAGGAGTAGCTATTTGGTCAACCCAGTTACCACAGCCCTATGAGCTGGATTTTTGTATCTTGCAGACTTACACGTTCCTCTGAGACCCTGTCCACTGGGGTCATAACAGTATGCCAGGCCAGTATTAAATGTTTAATGCATTGCAGAAGTGGGATTATAAGAAAGAAAATTTTGAGTTTTTTTTTTCCCTCTCTCATTTTTTTTTTCTTTTCCCCTTTACCTCAGAGTGGCTTAAGCTTGCTGCAGACATGAATGTCCAGACCTTGATTACAAGTGTGGACCAGCTTGCCGCTCGTGTGCAGGGTATACAAGATTATGTTACCAGAAATCCTAGGTCTGAACCCAAGATTCCGATTCCTGAACTGTTTTCAGGAGACCGATTTAAGTTTAGGAATTTCAGGAATAATTGTAAATTATTTTTGTCCCTGAAACCTTGTTCGTCTGGAGACTCTGCTCAACAAGTAAAAATTGTTATTTCATTCTTACGGGGTGACCCTCAGGATTGGGCTTTTTCGTTGGCGCCAGGAGATCCGGCATTGGCTGATATTGATGCGTTTTTTCTGGCGCTCGGTTTACTTTATGAGGAACCCAATCTTGAGATTCAGGCAGAGAAAGCCTTGCTGGCTATGTCTCAGGGCCAGGACGAGGCTGAGGTGTATTGCCAAAAATTTCGGAAATGGTCCGTGCTGACACATTGGAACGAGTGTGCACTGGCCGCTAATTTTAGAAATGGCCTTTCTGAGGCCATTAAGAATGTTATGGTGGGTTTTCCCATTCCCACAGGTCTGAATGATACCATGTCCCTGGCTATTCAAATTGACCGGCGGTTGCGGGAGCGCAAAACCGCAAATTCCCTCATGTTGTTGTCTGAACAGACACCTGATGTGATGCAATGTGATAGAAAAACCGCAAATTGCCTCATGGTGTTGTCTGAACGGACACCTGATTTGATGCAATGTGATAGAATCCTGACTAGAAATGAGAGGAAAATTCATAGACGCCGGAATGGCTTGTGCTACTACTGTGGTGATTCTACACATGTTATCTCAGCATGCTCTAAACGTATATCTAAGGTTGTTAGTCCTGTCACCGTTGGTAATTTGCATCCTAAGTTTATTCTGTCTGTAACTTTGATTTGCTCACTGTCATCTTATCCTGTCATGGCGTTTGTAGATTCAGGTGCTGCCCTGAGTCTTATGGATCTCTCATTTGCTAAGCGCTGTGGTTTTATTCTTGAACCATTAGAAAATCCTATCCCTCTTAGGGGTATTGATGCTACGCCATTGGCAGAAAATAAGCCGCAGTATTGGACACAGGTTACCATGTGCATGACTCCTGAACACCGCGAGGTGATACGTTTTCTCGTTCTACATAAAATGCATGATTTGGTTGTTTTGGGGCTGCCATGGTTACAGACCCATAATCCAGTCCTTGACTGGAAGGCTATGTCAGTGTCTAGTTGGGGCTGTCGTGGTATTCATGAGGATTCCCTGCCTGTGTCTATTGCTTCTTCTACGCCTTCGGAAGTTCCGGAGTACTTGTCTGATTATCAGGATGTCTTTAGCGAGTCCAGGTCCAGTGCATTGCCTCCTCATAGGGAATGTGACTGTGCAATAGATTTGATTCCAGGCAGTAAATTTCCTAAGGGAAGACTGTTTAATCTGTCGATACCTGAACATACCGCTATGCGTTCATATATCAAGGAGTCTCTGGAGAAAGGACACATCCGTCCGTCTTCTTCCCCTCTTGGTGCGGGATTCTTTTTTGTGGCTAAAAAGGACGGATCTTTGAGGCCTTGTATTGACTATCGGCTTTTAAATAAGATCACTGTCAAATTTCAGTATCCTTTGCCGCTGTTGTCTGACTTGTTTGCCCGGATTAAAGGTGCCAAGTGGTTTACCAAGATAGACCTTCGTGGTGCGTACAACCTTGTGCGCATTAAGCAAGGGGATGAATGGAAAACCGCATTCAATACGCCCGAAGGTCATTTTGAGTACTTGGTGATGCCTTTTGGGCTCTCTAATGCCCCTTCAGTTTTTCAGTCCTTTATGCATGACATTTTCCGGAACTATCTGGATAAATTTCTGATCGTTTATCTGGATGATATTCTGGTTTTTTCTGATAATTGGGACTCGCATGTGGAGCAGGTCAGGATGGTCTTTAAAATTTTGCGTGAAAATTCTTTGTTTGTCAAGGGCTCAAAGTGTCTTTTTGGTGTACAGAAGGTTCCCTTTTTGGGGTTCATTTTTTCCCCTTCTGCTGTGGAGATGGACCCAGTCAAGGTCCGAGCTATTCTTGATTGGACTCAGCCCTCGTCAGTTAAGAGTCTTCAGAAGTTCTTGGGTTTCGCTAACTTCTACCGTCGTTTTATCGCTAACTTTTCTAGCATTGTGAAACCTTTGACGGATATGACCAAGAAGGGCTCTGATGTGGTTAATTGGGCTCCTGCTGCCGTGGAGGCTTTCCAGGAGTTGAAACGTCGGTTTACTTCGGCGCCTGTTTTGTGCCAGCCTGATGTCTCGCTTCCCTTTCAAGTTGAGGTGGATGCTTCAGAGATTGGAGCAGGGGCCGTTTTGTCGCAGAGAGGCCCTGGTTGCTCTGTTATGAGACCTTGCGCCTTTTTCTCTAGGAAGTTTTCGCCTGCGGAGCGAAATTATGATGTGGGCAATCGGGAGTTGTTGGCCATGAAATGGGCATTTGAGGAGTGGCGTCATTGGCTCGAGGGTGCTAAGCATCGTGTGGTGGTCTTGACTGATCACAAAAATCTGATGTATCTCGAGTCTGCTAAACGCCTGAATCCTAGACAGGCCCGCTGGTCATTGTTTTTCTCCCGTTTTGACTTTGTTGTCTCGTATTTACCAGGTTCAAAGAATGTGAAGGCCGATGCTCTTTCCAGGAGCTTTGTGCCTGATGCTCCTGGAGTCGCTGAACCTGTTGGTATTCTTAAGGATGGTATTATCTTGTCAGCTATTTCTCCTGATCTGCGACGTGTGTTGCAGAGATTTCAGGCTGATAGGCCTGATTCTTGTCCACCTGACAGACTGTTTGTGCCTGATAAGTGGACCAGCAGAGTCATTTCCGAGGTTCATTCCTCGGTGTTGGCAGGTCACCCAGGAATTTTTGGCACCAGAGATCTGGTGGCCAGATCCTTTTGGTGGCCTTCCTTGTCTAGGGATGTGCGGTCATTTGTACAGTCCTGTGGGACTTGTGCTCGAGCTAAGCCTTGCTGTTCTCGTGCCAGCGGGTTGCTCTTGCCCTTGCCTGTCCCTAAGAGACCTTGGACACATATCTCCATGGATTTCATTTCTGATCTTCCGGTGTCTCAGGGCATGTCTGTTATCTGGGTGATATGTGATCGCTTCTCCAAGATGGTCCATTTGGTTCCTTTGCCTAAACTGCCTTCCTCTTCCGATCTGGTTCCTGTGTTTTTCCAGAACGTGGTTCGTTTGCACGGCATCCCTGAGAATATTGTGTCAGACAGAGGATCCCAGTTCGTTTCCAGATTCTGGCGATCCTTTTGTAGTAGGATGGGCATTGACTTGTCGTTTTCGTCTGCTTTCCATCCTCAGACTAATGGACAGACGGAGCGAACTAATCAGACTTTGGAGGCTTATTTGAGGTGTTTTGTCTCTGCTGATCAGGACGATTGGGTGACCTTCTTGCCGTTAGCTGAGTTTGCCCTTAATAATCGGGCTAGTTCCGCCACCTTGGTTTCGCCGTTTTTCTGCAACTCTGGTTTCCACCCTCGTTTTTCTTCGGGTAATGTGGAACCTTCTGACTGCCCTGGGGTGGATTCTGTGGTGGATAGGTTGCAGCGGATCTGGAATCTTGTGGTGGACAACTTGAAGTTGTCACAGGAGAGGGCTCAGCGCTTTGCCAACCGCCGCCGCGGTGTGGGTCCCCGACTACGTGTTGGGGATTTGGTGTGGCTTTCTTCCCGCTTTGTTCCTATGAAGGTTTCCTCTCCCAAATTTAAACCTCGTTTTATTGGTCCTTACAAGATATTGGAAATTCTTAATCCTGTATCCTTTCGCCTGGATCTACCTGTGTCGTTTGCTATCCACAACGTGTTTCATAGGTCCTTGTTGCGGCGGTACGTTGTGCCTGTGGTTCCTTCTGCTGAGCCTCCTGCTCCGGTGTTGGTTGAGGGCGAGTTGGAGTACGTGGTGGAGAAGATCTTGGATTCTCGTCTCTCCAGGCGGAGGCTTCAGTACCTGGTCAAGTGGAAGGGCTATGGTCAGGAAGATAATTCCTGGGTGGTCGCCTCTGATGTTCATGCGGCCGATTTAGTTCGTGCCTTTCATGCCGCTCATCCTGATCGCCCTGGTGGTCGTGGTGAGGGTTCGGTGACCCCTCACTAAGGGGGGGGTACTGTTGTGATTTTGCTTTTTGCTCCCTCTAGTGGTCATTAGTGATTTGACTCTGGAGCGTCTGTCTTTTCCTATATCCTCACCTGGGCCGTTAGTTCAGGGGCGTTGCTATATAAGCTCCCTGGACCTTCAGTTCAATGCCTGGCATCGTTGAAATCAGAGCTAATCTGTTGTGCTCTTGTCCTCTGATCCTGGTTCCTGTTTTTCAAGCTAAGTCTGCTTCTTTGCTTTTTGCTTTTGTTTTGTTTGGTATTTTTGTCCAGCTTGTTCCTATCTGTATCCTGACCTTTGCTGGAAGCTCTAGGGGGCTGGTGTTCTCCCCCCGGACCGTTAGACGGTTCGGGGGTTCTTGAATCTCCAGCGTGGATTTTTATAGGGTTTTTGTTGACCAGATAAGTTATCTTGCTATATTCTGCTATTAGTAAGCTGGCCTCTCTTTGCTGAACCTGGTTCATTTCTGTGTTTGTCATTTCCTCTTACCTCACCGTTATTATTTGTGGGGGGCTTGTATCTTGCTTTGGGGTCCCTTTCTCTGGAGGCAAGAGAGGTCTTTGTTTTCTTCTCCTAGGGGTAGTTAGATTCTCCGGCTGGCGCGAGTCATCTAGCGATCACCGTAGGCATGATCCCCGGCTACTTCTAGTGTTGGAGTTAGGAGTAGCTATTTGGTCAACCCAGTTACCACAGCCCTATGAGCTGGATTTTTGTATCTTGCAGACTTACACGTTCCTCTGAGACCCTGTCCACTGGGGTCATAACAGAAGACCTCATCTTGAGCAACAGAATTTCAAGCTGGCGACCGTGTCTTAGTGAGAGAGAAGCGTCCACGGGACAAGCTGGAAAATCGTTGGGAGAAGAAAGACATGTATCGGATGAAGAGAAGAGTTAGTCCTGAGGGACCTGTATACGAAGTCCAGCCTGAGGGAGAAGAGGATGCCCCCACTTGAACTCTTCACCAGAATATGCTCTGACCCTGCCTTTTTAAAAACCCTGTCCAGGTAGAAGAGGAGTCTGAGGCCACTGAGACGATCCATATGTCAGTAGAAGAAGAGGACAAAGAAGGGGGTGAAGAGTTGAGCTCCGAGAGATTAGAACTACAGAATACAGCCTCACCCATGGCTCTTCCCCCACAGCCAGATTCTGCCCCACAAGAGGACTTCACTGCTTCTCCTGATCTGAGATGCTCCAAAGGAACAACAGCTGGCTGGCAATCCCCCAATCGCTATGATCAAGAAAATTTAATCTGGCAACAATCCACATGGAAGAAGAGACAGTCGCACACTCCTCGAAGAGTCTCGCCTGTGGAATGGTGAGGAAATAGAGTGGGGGAGTGTAGGGAGGTGGAACAGGCTAGCGGTCCCTCTTGTGTGTCTGGGATGGAACTGTCGGGGCTGTCACCATTATTCTAGGGGGAAGAGATTTCTGACCGGAGCAGTTCAGAACACCTGACTGGTGGGGGCGGGTCCGACTTAAATAGCGGTGTACGCAGGAAGACGGGGCTTTTGACGGGGAACCAGTGTGTGAGCACAGATACGGTTGACTCCCTCTCAACTTACCCACGCCAGCTATCCGTGCCTTCATACTTGGTTAGCAAGTCCATCCCGACTGATGACGCACAGCTCGGAGAGACCTCTGCACTATACAGTGACTGGTACAGAGTGCATAGCATCGTTTCGCTTACCACCACGGAGGCACCACCCAGCCATATCCCTGCGGTGCCCACTGAGAACCGGCCTGCTCCTGAGGTTGTGGCCATTGGACTGTGTATCTCTTCTGCGACCTTGTCTACTGAACTGTTTGCTTCGTCCGCTGTGCCACGGACCAACACCTCCATGACATCTCGTGCCCGTATCAGGAGACCACGTGCCAAAGGACCAGGAAGATTCACCACCGCGAGTAGACAGTGCATTGCCTTTCTGCGGGACCGTATCGGAGACGTCTCGTGCCGCGTGCAGCGCCACCGAAGGATCTTTCAGCCACCTTCCACCAAGACCCAGAGACTGATAAGTTAAACTACTGTTACCTTTATTATTGTACCCCCCTGCTTAACCTACTACTATTTTACATAAAAATACCTGTTAACCCTTGCTCTGCCTTCTGTGTGTCACTGCATCCTACGCACCTGTTAGCTTCCTACACTGAAACCTAGGAAAGACATCAACAACAACCCCCAGAGCCCTTCCTCCCGACTTCCCAGCCCTCCACCTCCAAAACCAACTTCTCCACCATTACAGAAGATCAACTCTCCACTCTACTCTCAAGATCGCATCTCACCACCTGTGCACTTGACCCGCTCCCATCCCACTTCATCCCAAACCTCACCACAGTCTTCATCCAAACCCTAACCCATCTCTTCAACCTATCACTAACAACTGGTGTTTTCCCCTCAAGCTTTAAACATGCCTCCATCACACCTATCCTCAAAAAGCCTTCTCTTGACCCATCCTTTGTATCTAGCTATCGCCCTATATCCCTTCTCCCCTATGCCTCCAAACTACTGGAACAACACGTCTACCTTGAACTGTCCTCCCACCTCTCTTCTTACTCCCTCTTTGACCGCTTAAAATCTGGCTTCCGGTCACACCATTCCACTGAAACTGCCCTAACTAAGGTCACCAATGACCTCTTAACCACCAAGAGCAACCGACACTACTCTGTCCTCCTCCTCCTTGACCTGTCGGCTGCCTTTGACACAGTGGACCATTCCCTATTATTACAGACCCTCTCATCCCTTGGCATCACAGACTTGGCCCTGTCATGGATCTCATCATACCTAACAGACTGGACATTCAGCGTCTCCCACTCACACACCTCCTCCTCACCTCGCCCCCTATCTGTCGGAGTCCCACAAGGTTCAGTCCTAGGGCCCCTGCTCTTCTCCATTTACACCTTTGGCCTGGGACAGCTCATAGAATCTCACGGTTTTCAGTATCACCTCTATGCTCATGACACACAGATCTACATCTCTGGACCAGATATCACCTCCCTACTAACCAGAATCCCTCCATGTCTATCCGCTATTTCATCCTTCTTCTCTGCTAGAATTCTGAAACTTAACATGGACAAAACAGAATTCATCATCTTTCCCCCATCTCACGCGACCCCCCAACGAACCTATCCATTACAGTAAATGGCTGCCCACTCTCCCCAGTCCCACAAGCTCGCTGCCTTGGGGTAATCCTTGAAGCTGAATTCTCCTTCAAGCCACATATCCAAGCCCTTTCCACTTCCTGCCGACTTCAACTCAAAAATATTTCACGAATCCGTACATTCCTAAACCAATAATCTGCAAAAACCCTAGTCCATGCCCTCATCATCTCTCTCTTTGACTACTGCAACCTCCTGCTCTGTGGCCTCCCCTCTAACACTCTCGTACCCCTCCAATCTATTCTAAACTCTGCTGCCCGACTAATCCATCTGTCCCCCCCGCTATTCCCCGGCCTCTCCCCTCTGTCAATCCCTTCACTGGCTCCCCATTGCCCAGAGACTCCAGTACAAAACCCTAACCATGACGTACAAAGCCATCCACAACCTGTCTCCTCCATACATCTGTGACCTCATCTCCCGGTACTTTCCTACACGCAACCTCCGATCCTCACAAGATCTCCTTCTCTACTCCCCTCTTATCTCCTCTTCCCACAATCGCATACAAGATTTCTCTCGCGTATCACCCCTACTCTGGAACCCTCTACCACAACACATCAGACTCTCTCCTACCATCGAAACCTTCAAAAAGAGCCTGAAGACCCACCTCTTCCGACAAGCCTACAACCTGCAGTAACCACCGATCGACCAAACCGCTGCATGACCAGCTCTATCGTCGCCTACTGTATCCTCACCCATCCCTTGTAGATTGTGAGCCCTCGCGGGCAGGGTCCTCTCTCCTCCTGTACCAGTTATGACTTGTATTGTTTAAGATTATTGTACTTGTTTTTATTATGTATACCCCTCCTTACATGTAAAGCGCCATGGAATAAATGGCGCTATAATAATAAATAATATTAATAATAATCATAAATACAACACATGGGAACACGCAAAGCCCTACATGGAGCAAAAGAAAATCTTACAGGCCAGGGCATGTGCATAACAGATACTGTTGGTTGAAATTTCTTATGTTCCCTTAGGGTACTGTCACACAGTACCATTTTGATCGCTACGACGGCACGATCCGTGACGTCGCAGCGATCGTATGAATATCGCTCCAGCGTCGTAGACTGCGGTCACACGTTGCAATCACGGCGCTGGAGCGATGCCGAAGTCCCCGGTAACCAGGGTAAACATCGGGTAACTAAGCGCAGGGCCGCGCTTAGTAACCCGATGTTTACCGTGGTTACCAGCGTAAACGTAAAAAAAACAAACAGTACATACTTACATTCCGGTGTCTGTCCCCGGCGTTCTCCTTCTCTCCACTGTGTAAAAGCGCCATAGCCGGCAAGCACAGCGGTGACGTCAGACGTCACCGCTGTGCTCGCTTTCCGGCTGGCAGACGCTCACACTGCAGAGAAGCTGAGACGCTGGAGGACAGACACCGGAATGTAAGTATGTACTGTTTGTTTTTTTACGTTTACGCTGGTAACCACGGTAAACATCGGGTTACTAAGCGCGGCCCTGCGCTTAGTTACCCGATGTTTACCCTGGTTACAAGCGAACACATCGCTGGATCGCTGTCACACACAACGATCCAGCGATGTCAGCGGGTGATCAAGCGACGAAAGAAAGTTCCACACGATCTGCTACGACGTACGATTCTCAGCAGGATCCCTGATCGCTGCTGCGTGTCAGACACTGCGATATCGTAACGATATCGCTAGAACGTCACGAATCGTACCGTCGTAGCGATCAAAATGGTACTGTGTGACAGTACCCTTAGTCACTTTTATCAAACAACAGAATAAAACTTGGAGCTATAATAAACACAAGATATGCAACAGCATTTCTGGACAGGTTAACACTTTTTCACGTCTACATTGATTATTCTGGTCCGGTCTCTCATGGACAAAACTTCATGTGGGTGTTGAGTCTCTGAATTAAGCATTACTTAATATTGTTCAGGTTTAAAAAAAAATTACAAAGCTGATCAGAAACACAGGTTGAACACAAGTGTAGCTCTATACCGGTCTCTGGAAGTTCTTGCATAGTGTGTTAGTAACTTAGACTGTTGGTACTCCAGATGCCCCCAGCTATTTTGCTTTAGTCCTCTTCTCTTCAGAAATGTGTTACCTATAGTTTTGTTGCTCCTCACATTGAATGAGTCTCTGGCACCTTGATGCATTTTATGAGATGATTTGACCAACCCACAAAAAATCCACTGTGCTATGCTTTGGGGTACCCGATGCACAGAGCGGAAGGAATCCATTGTCCTCTCACCAGTTCCACGTTAATTCTGCTACCTCTCACTAGGGATGACATTTACGGAAGACTTCTTCTACTTCCCAAGCTTCATAGACCAGTTTCTCTCCTCTTACCTTGGATTTTAGATGCCATCTCTGCAACTTTTGAGTTCACTACATAATCATAAAATTTTGGAGGTAATCTCCAAAAATTAGTCACTGTAACTGTCCGTATCTTTGAGTACAAGCTCATCTAGTCCTTCCTGCACAGTCCAGGGGACATTCTGTTTGACTTCATGCTGCTTGTACCTCAACCACACCCCATTCTTGTCCCCTAAATATGCATCTGGATGTTGGGATTCAGTGTTTGCGCCCAGAACACAAAACTTTTGGGAACCTATTGGATCTTCTCATTTTATGAATGACTCCTATACATTCAGGAAGACTTGGGAAATATAAGTACATAGGATCTAGAAATTCTATGACTCACGTAAACCTTACAAGTAGTGATGGTGGTCACCCAGATAGAACCAAGTGGTTGCAAGGCAACTTTAAAGCCAGAAGAAAACAGTAACTGAGGGCAGCACAAGTATAAATCAGCAGTTTCAACATAAGGTATGGAACATTAAATATAATATTTATATGCGCTTACGGCGAGCTTCTATTTTTATCATTACAAATTGACAGACCTGACTTTAGGAAGCGTCACTTGAAGAGACCCAGAGAATCATCATGCAGCCAAACATCCCCTCAGTCCCATCTACAATACAGCCAAAGCAATGACATTACATCATTTTCCATGAAATATATTTATTAGGATGCCACTGCCTCCTCTTCAATAAATTATCCAGTGACCGCTGACAGCAAGTGCATCTATTCATGGTAATGGGGTCAGAAGAAAAGAGCTCATTCTAAAAATTCAGGAGGCCTGTCAAGACTCAAGAAAGAAAACAGCATCTGATCTTGCTAAACTTCGGCTAAGGCTACTTTCACACTAGCGTTGGGCTCGGCCCGTCGCAGTGCGTCGGGCCGAGCTCACCGACGCTAGCGTTGTCTCCGCCGCACAACGGGGGCAGCGGATGCATTTTTCCAGCGCATCCGCTGCCCCATTGTGAGGTGCGGGGAAGTGCGGGGAGGTGGGAGCAGAGTTCCGGCCGCGCATGCGCGTTCGGAAAAAGCGGACCGTCGGGAGCAAAAAAAGTTACATGTAACGTTTTTTGCTCCCGGCGGACCGCCACAACACGGCGCAACCGTCTCATGACGGTTGCGACATGTGGCAATCCGTCGCAATGCGTCGCTAATGTTAGTCAATGGCGAAAAAACGCATCCTGCAAGCACTTTTGCAGGATGCGTTTTATCTACAAACGACGCATTGTGACGGATTGCAGTTAACGCTAGTGTGAAAGTAGCCTAACAAGGGAGCCTATACAGAAGTGTATGGTAAAAAGAAACAACGACCCAGGTCCAGAAAACATAATCACAAGGTGATCCTACCAGGATCACTCTAAGTCAATTGGGATAGTACCCTGAGATACTTCCTAGATAGATAACAACCTCACAAGAATGAAGTATAAACAAGCTCAAAAGAAATTTTATAAAAAACTAAAGTTTATTAAATACACCACTAAAATTACAACAAAATACACATATTAATAAATAATAAAGTACTATAGAGTGCTTAAAGTATTGGGAACAGGTGCACCAAAAATACACGCAAGGTGTCACATTATGGAAAGAAGGAAGAAAATGGAGGGTATAGTCACATGAGTACTGATCTCAGTAAAAACCAATTTTGGCATTTCAAAATCATTACAGAAACCCACCACTACACTATATTGCCAAAAACCCTATGCAACGGTCCAGTGACCAAAAATTCTCCAAATGCAGGGGGAACAATTCATCTCCTACTTAAATCTTACCCTTTTCCTTCTCCATAATGACGACACACGCCCCTACGCGCGTTTCGCCCACTGCTTCGTCTGGGGGCCCGCATGGTGTCTATGTCTCCCAATATCCTGCTATTATATCACTAATCTCCACTAATTAGCGGTTCGTGCTGCTGACAAATCCGGGCGCCTATTGCCGCATCATCTCATGCGCCAACATGACGGTGCGGGTCACCGGGAAATCCCGGATGACGTCAGTGGCCCGCACACGTCATTAATAGGTGCCGGAGAAAATGCCGCGGCCATTGCCCGTGTCAGGAGCATGCGCACTAGTGGCAGACCCTTCATCTACAATGCCCAATGCTGCTGCTGTGGCGTGAATCTGTTCAACTACCCGGATCTATCCTGTAGCCCTCACAATATCGATGGAATATCACCTAACGGGAGTTAAATACACTATAAGTATAGATATCTAACAAGGACTCATCCCAATAGATTAAATATTAAACCCAAAATAAGATGAGTGATAATTATTACAATTATTATAGTCCATACATATCTCAAATATAAAAAAATCAATCCATATGACAATACAATCTAGTGATAATTAATAATTAATAAAATGGACATGTATGTTCATCACATACATAACCCATAATATATAAAAAATGCCAATACATAGTGACAAAATTAAAGTGACAAAGTGCGAAATAAGATACACACAAATAAGTGTTGCAACAATCAATACAATATAAGACATACAATACAATGGTGATTATTGTGATGAACATATATGTCCATCACATATAAAAGATATATATACCTATTACATAGTGAAAATATATATACACACATATATTAATAATGAAGTGACATAGTGCAAATTTAAAAAGTTCCATCCATCGATATGAGGGAAGAAGACTCCGGGATCCACATCCAGATGGAATTTTTTCGAAGAAGCGTATGAGTAACAATAATTCATAATTTATTATAATACTGAATAACTACAAAAAGAAACAAACAAGAGAAACAAGTTAAAAACAGGATAAAAATATATGTAAAAACAATGATTCAGAATCCAGAGACGACCCAAAACTACAGAGATGATGAAAAACTTAACTGCTCATTCAGTCCAAATGGAACCATTGTATTAAGGTTTACTATCCACCTGCATTCCTTTTGCATAAGGATCCTTACAGCGTCACCACCTCTACTCCCCATATGGACACAATCAATTCCCCAGACTTTCAATTCTTTAGAGTTGCATTTATGTTTAAGCTTGAAATGTCTGGGGATTGTTTTAAGAGACTCCACGTCATCCTCATCACGAGCGGCCTCAATATCTCTCACGTGTTCACGAGTTCTAACCCGTAACTCACGTGAGGTGAGTCCTATGTATATCAGGCCACAACTACACATGGCGTAATATACGACATGGGTAGTCGTGCACGTGATATATTCCCTGATTTCAAATGTCTTGAGGCCGCTCGATGATGCGAAGGACGTGGACCTCATATGGTTCTTACACGCTAAACAGTCTCCACAAGGAAAGAAACCTTTTCTCCTATCCTTGATACCAAAAAGGGGGGTAGATTTTGAAATATAGTGGCTTGACACAAGAATATCCCTTAAATTACGGCCTCTCCTAGCTGTCATAAGGGGTACCGGAGTCAGATGTTTATTCAAAACTGGGTCAGTTAGAAGGACCGACCAATGTTTCTTCAAGATGGTTCTCATCAGGTCCCATTGCTGGTTATAAGTAGAGATAAATCGTACACCCATATCTCCTACTTTTTTCTTCTTCTTCCCTACACTTCCTTCCTGTGGAGCCAAAAGGTCCGCTCTTTTAGTATTTTTGGCTCTTCCGTAGCCCTTCTTAATGCTCCTGTTGCTATAACCACGATCTCTAAACCTCTGCCCAAGGTCACTGGCCTGTCCCTCAAACAACGCATCTGTGGTGCAGATTCTACGAGCCCGGAGGAACTGACCGGTTGGTATAGCATTGATCGTGGAGCCCAGATGTGCAGAGGATGCATGTAATAAAGCATTTACAGATGTTTCCTTACGATACATATCAGTATGTATCGATCCATCCTCCTGCACTCTGAGCTCCACGTCAAGGAAGGAGACCTTTTTTTTGTCATATGTATACATCAGTCTGATGTTGGATTCATTGCGATTCAGACCCACCATGAATGTTTCTAAATCTGTAACAGAACCTTGCCAGATGAACAGGATGTCGTCAATAAAACGAAACCATCCAAGGACTTGGGGAGCGGCTCGCGCACCATCCCAAAACAAACCCCTCTCCCAAAAACCGAGAAAGAGGTTTGCATAGGAGGGCGCACAAGCCGCCCCCATCGCGGTCCCCTGTTTTTGCAGGAAGAACCGGTCCTTGAATGTAAAAAAGTTATGGGTGAGAATGAATCGCAACAAACCCAACACCAGCTCCCTCACATCAGCATCCAAATTACTATTCTCCAAAAAGAACCGAGATGCTTGTAAACCCTCCTCGTGTTGAATACTCGTATAAAGAGACTCGACATCCGCCACCACAAGAAATGCGTCATGGTCCAGGGACAGGCCATCAAACCGCCTCAGGACGTCCGTAGTATCCCTGACATAGGAGGGCAGCGTCTCCACCTCAGGGTGCAGATAATGTTCAATAAATTTACAAACAGGATCGCACAGCCCTCCAATGCCAGAGACAATCGGACGCCCCGGGGGGGAGACCGGATCTTTATGGACCTTGGGCAGAAGGTAGAACGTGGGTACAACAGGGCATTTAACCATAAGACCTACCAAAACTTTTTTGGTAATAATGCCCCTCTCAAATGCTATCTCTAGAATATAAGCAAGTTCCTCTTGAAAGGAGGATAGCGGATTCTGCATTAGCTGAGTATATGTCTGTCTGTCTCTTAATTGCCTGAAGGCCTCTTTCTCATACTTCTCTACCGGCCAAACTACCACATTCCCCCCCTTGTCAGCTGGCTTGATAATAACGTCATCTAATTGACTCAACTCCTCCAAAGATCTCCTCTGTAGAGGAGTAAGATTGTCCCTATTCCTCCTATTCTGAACGGTTTTAAATTCTTCTGTTACCAATTTGGTAAAGATGTCAACCTGCGGACATAAGGACAGGGAGGGGAAAGTTGTAGACTTGGAAAAAATTGGCGGCAGAGAAGTACCTGTAGTATCTGAACTAGATTCTCGCTCCAATTCCTCCAGAGCTTCAATTGCTTCCTGTTCCGTCACATATCCATCCCTCTGACCAAATGTTGGTTTGGAGTGAAGTTTACATAACACCAGTTTTCTAGAGAATAGGTGAAGGTCTTTCAGTGCTAAAAAGAAATTAAAGTTGTTAGTAGGGGAAAATGACAATCCCAAACTCAATACATCTTTTTGGGTTTGGGACAGTACATGAGAGGATAAATTAATCACCTCCAATGTATTAGTTTTTGCCTTCTTGTCCATCGGAGGTGAGATGGATGTCTTACGTTTCTGATTTCTTTTCCCTCCCCCTCTTGAACGATTTTCTCTAGGGAAGTCTCTTCTCTCCCACATTGTTTTATAACTCTCAGGGCCCCGGGTTTTATCTTCAGCCGAAGACATGGATGAAATTGATGTTGATCGTGCCCATGAGTATGACCTTTGACCCATTCCTTTTGTTTTCCACTTATAGACCTGATCATTCTGAAAATCTAATTGATCCCGCTGGTATTTCTTAGTTTTAGTTTCCACAATATCTTTTTCCCATTTTTGTTGTTCCAGATCTAATTCCATCTTAAATTTAGCTACTTTTTCAGGGGATAGATGTGCATTAATATTATCCTGCACATTGCAGTTAACGCTAGTGTGAAAGTAGCCTAACAAGGGAGCCTATACAGAAGTGTATGGTATAAGCATAACTTGGGACTCCGGAGTCTTTGCCACCCATGCAAAATTTGCAACAGCATCCTACCTACCATCAGCTATTTCTTAAAAAAGATGTTAGAAAGACCTATGGCCAAATCTACATCACATACCTATAGCTTTGAGCTTAAAAAACAATTTGGTCTTGAACTGAAAAGTGTGGTTGAGAGAGTGGAGGTAAATAGGGAGTAAAGAGATTAGTTTGGTTGCAGTTGAGGAGTCACCTCATGTTGGATGCAGTAGGCCTTGATGGTGCATTTGTACCCCACTCAGGAATGACAGAAAAATTCTGCAGCACTCCTCACTACTGTAATGGAGGTTATCTTATGTAAGTAAGCTGATCTTCCCACCTGGGACACTGAGTGCTTCTTATATTGGAGCTTCTATCTTACTCCTATGTGGCCGTCAACAAACCCAAGGTTGGCGCTCCTTATTAGCAAGTGCTTACTCACTCCCACTTGATAGCTAACTATGACCATCAGTCACCCCCACTTGATAGCTAACTATGACCATCACTCACCCCCACTTGATAGCTAACTATGACCATCACTCACCCCCACTTGATAGCTAACCATGACCATCACTCACCCCTACTTGATAGCTAACTGTGACCATCACTTACCCCCACTTCATAGCTAACTATGACCATCACTCACCCCCACTTGATAGCTAACTATGACCATCACTCACCACCACTTGATAGCTAACTATGACCATCACTCACCCCCACTTGATAGCTAACTATGACCGTCACTCACCCCCACTTGATAGCTAACTATGACCATCATTCACCCCCACTTGATAGCTAACTATGGCCATCACTCACCCCCACTTGATAGCTAACTATGACCATCACTCACCCCCACTTGATAGCTAACTATGACCATCAGTCACCCCCACTTGATAGCTAACTATGACCGTCACTCACCCCCACTTGATAGCTAACTATGACCATCACTCACCCCTACTTGATAGCTAACTGTGACCATCACTTACCCCCACTTCATAGCTAACTATGACCATCACTCACCCCCACTTGATAGCTAACTATGACCATCACTCACCACCACTTGATAGCTAACTATGACCATCACTCACCCCCACTTGATAGCTAACTATGACCGTCACTCACCCCCACTTGATAGCTAACTATGACCATCATTCACCCCCACTTGATAGCTAACTATGGCCATCACTCACCCCCACTTGATAGCTAACTATGACCATCACTCACCCCCACTTGATAGCTAACTATGACCATCAGTCACCCCCACTTGATAGCTAACTATGACCGTCACTCACCCCCACTTGATAGCTAAGTATGACCATCACTCACCCCCACTTGATAGCTTACTATGACCATCACTCACCCCCACTTGATAGCTAACTATGACCATCAGTCACCCCCACTTGATAGCTAACTATGACCGTCACTCACCCCCACTTGATAGCTAACTATGACCGTCACTCACCCCCACTTGATAGCTAACTATGACCACCACTCACCCCCACTTGATAGCTAACTATGACCATCACTCACCCCCACTTGACAGCTAACTATGACCATCACTGCCCCAGCACTACTCATATTAGCTATTTATTTCCCTAGACCACCTAGGATGGTGGCATTAGTTCCTGCCCTAAACCACCAGTATTATGGTAATTACATTTTAAATTCCCTAGACCACCAAGAATATTTGCACTTTACCCAAGGCTTGTAAAATGTTCACCAGCCCTGAGAAATGAACTTAAATTGTCCAACAATGGTTGGATGTTGGAACAACCATTTCCCTTACTAAACCTTTAAATCTTTTTCATATTAAAAACTATCAGGGTCCAAAAATTATAGCAGACTTATGCACCAGTCCGTGACACCAAGGCGGCTGAAATACGTGCCACGTTATTTAAGAGCAGTGAGCCTCATAATGACTTTGTCGCATCTTACTACAGTCAACCCTAGATCAAGACTGAAGTATAAAATGTCTGTCTGCATTAATTCTTACATTAATTTTAATTTTAAGTTTCCTTCTGGGCAGTATTTTTGGGTGGAAATGATGGCAAAGCTAGTCGTCTCCTGCACTGGGAAAGAAGAAAGTTTCTCCTGTCTTACAAATATATAGGTACAGAATAAAACTGATCATGCGATAGATACTAATATTTGGCCAATTTAGGTAATCATAAGAAATGTTTGTTGCTATATGGTGGACTGCCTCTCAATGACACACAGACTTGTTATAGGTCCCTCCCACTCAGAGGAAGTTACAGTATATCACCAAAGTGAGTACACCTCTCACATTTTTGTACATATTTTATTGTCTCTTTTCGTGGGACAGCGCTGAAGATCTGACACTCTGATACAATGTACAGTAGTCAGTGTGCAGCTTGTGTAACGGTGTCAATTTGGTACCCTCTAAGGCTACATTCACATTTGCGTTGTTGGGCGTTGCGTCGGCGACGCAACGCACAACGCATGCAAAACGCATGCAAAACGCATTGTTTTGTGACGCATGCGTCCATTTTTGGCATGATTTTTGGCACAAAAAAACTGCATCATGCAGCGTCCTCTGCGCCCTGACGCTTGCGCCAAAAATGACGCATGCGTCACAAAACGCAAGACAACGCATGTCCATGTGCCCCCATGTTAAATATAGGGTCGCATGACGCATGCGTCGCTATGCGTCGCCAAACCTGCGCCCGACGCAACGCAAATGTGAACGTAGCCTAAGTAACTCACAAACAGCCATTAATGCCTAAACTGCTGTCAATAAAAGTGAGTACACCCCTAAGTGAAAATTGTCAAATTGGGCCAAATTATCCATTTTCCCTCCTCGGTGTCATGAGACTCATATTAGTCTTACAAGGTCTCAGGTGTGAATGGGGAGCAGGTGTGTAACATTTGGTGTTATTGCTCTCACACTCTCTCATACCTGTCACTGGAAGTTCAGTATGGCGCCCCATGGCAAAGAAGTCTCAGGATCTGAAAAAAAAAATTGTTGCTCTACATAAAGATGGCGAAGGCTGTAAGAAGATTCCCAACACCCTGACACTGAGCTGCAGCCCGGTGGCCAAGACCATACAGCGGTGTAACAAGACAGGTTCCACTCAGAACTGACCTTGTCATGGCAGACCAAAGAAGTTGAGTGCACGTGCTCAGCGCCATATCCAGAGGTTGTCTTTTCATAATAGACGTATGATTGCTGCCAGCATTGCAGCAGAGGTTAAAGGGATGGGGGTTCCGCCTGTCGGTGATCAAACCAGATGCCACACACTGCATCAAATTGGTCTGCAGAAAGCCTCTTCTGAAGATGATGCACAAGAAAGCCCGCAGTTTGCTGAAGACAAGCAGACTAAGGAGATGCATTACTGGAACCATGTCCTGTGGTCTAATGAGACCAAAATAGACTTACTTGGCTCAGATGGTGTCAAACGTTTGTGGTGGCATCCAGGTGAGTAGTACAAAGACAAGTATGTCCTGCCTACAGTCAAGCATGGTGGTTGAAATGTCAAGGTTTGGGGCTGCATGAATGCTTCCGGCTGTGGAAGAACCATTGGAGAACCATGAATGCCAACATGTACTATCACATACTGAAGCAGAGTATGGCTGTCATGAGTTCACAGAGAAGAGCCAGAAGACTGCATTTGTAGCGCCCCCACTGCTGCAGGGCCGAGGGGTACCCGGTACCGGGCCTCTGAGTCTCTGCTCTGGGGTTGTCACGGTGGCTAGGCCCGGTCCGTGACCCTGCTGAGGGGGAGGCAACGTACAGTGAATGATAGATAAGGATGGTGATGCGGTGTAGTGCCGGACGCGGTAAAATAACGAGGACACCAGGTTGCAGTCTCTTTACCTCTTTACTGAAGATCTCTGGGTCCTCAATCCGGAATACGGTTAACCAGGCTGCGCAAGTCCGGCCGGTCCAATGGCACCTCCAGAGTTCTCTTTGCAGGTGGAAATCTGTGCCTTCCTGCTAGCGCTATGTGTTGTGGTCCTTCCCTGCTGTGCTTACGGAAAGTCCCCACAACTGTTGTGTCTGTTTCTTAAGTTCCCTCACAACTCGATTAGATGATGTTCTGCTAATCTTCCGTCCCTCCCTGATGTTACGGTTAGGACGGCACCCGTATGACGGGTAGGCTCGGAGCTCTTCCGGGACCCTAGAGTCGCCCCTCTCCACTAGTTGCCCCCTATGTCTTCGTAGGTGTTTTAGGTGAGACAGCCCGCCTATGACTGACTGTCCTGCCGTTGGTTTGAAGTATTGCTTGAAGCTAGATTTATGAATACTTCCTCGGCGTTCCGGCCGCCGGTTGTGCGCCTCAGTAGAATGTTGCCTCGGTCCTGCAGCACGACTCCTACTGGTATTCTCCTTGTTGCTTTGATCTCGTTTCTCACTCAGCACAATCTATCTCGCTTCCAATCCTTCCTTGGGCACCGCCGCTATACTGAGCAGGCACGGTCCCGTTACGTTCTCTCCAGTTGCCAGGCCTCTGTCAGGATCCCACCCCTGACAGGGACCCTACCGAATCTTCCCCCACAACACCCTCTGCCACAAGGTGTTGCCTGGTTCCAACCCAGTCAGCTTTCTCTCTAACTTCCTGCCTGACCCCCAGTTTTACCAGTATGTGAGGAGTGGCCTAATGAATAGCACCCTTAGCTCCCCCTGGAGGCCCGGCTGTGAAATGTATTGGTGTCTGTGATACCTGGTCAGATGAACTCCTTCAGTGCCATCAGACGTACCATAGCTCCCCTTAGCGGCGGAGCCACAGTACTGCAACGACCAGGACTCTGGGGCGCTGCACATTGTCTGATTTCTCCTACTCCTGCACTGACTACAAGCACTCCACCTTCATATTAAATGGTGCAGGACTGATTCTTCAGCAGTGCAGGGGTTAAGCTGCTCAGTTGAGAGCTCCTGGATGCTTTCCTGCATTAAGGCTCTCAGGTGTTCACTGTTAGCCACTCCCATCTGCTATATAATCTGGGCACTGGCAAATAGTCAGAGCTAGCTTTTGCTGCATGGCTGGAGGCTGATGGTGGTTATTTGAGAAGGCGTTTGGAGGATTTATCTTTGACTGTTGCTAGGTTTTGAGTGTGTGATAATTCCCCTTCTCCTACTTTGGTTTTACCCCATCCATCACTCCCCAGTGTATACCTCTGTTCTTTGTGTGAGTATATTTGTATGATTGGTATTTTCCTTTATCCCTGTTCGTATTACCTTGTTTGTCTGGTTGGTGTATTACGTTACACTACTACTACCCTCTTCCCTGGGTGGGGGAAGTGTACAGGCTGAGGGGAAGTTAGGAGATAAGGAAAGGTACGTGGCCCCAGCATCTTTCATCGTGACAAGTAATTTGGTGAACAGGGCAAACAAAGGCACCCCTAATGTTAGGGACAGGGAAGGAGTCCCTGGTCCCGGGACACCCAACATCAGAGTCATATAATGATCCCTTTGGAAACTGAGCCAGAGCCAGCATTTCAACATGATAACGACCCCAAACACACTTCCAAGATGACCACTGCCTTTCTAAAGGAACTGATGGTAAACGTAGCCAAGCATGTCTCCAGACCTAAACCCTCCTGAGCATCTGTGAGGCATCCTCAAACAGAAGGAGGAGGACCGCAAAGTCTTTAACATCCACCAGCTCCGTATTGTTGTCATAGAGGAGTGGAAGAGGATTCCAGTGGAAACGTGAAGCTCTAGTGACCTCCATGACCAAGAGAGTTAAGGAAATGCTGGAAAATAATGGTGCCAACACAAAATATTGATATTTCGGGCACGATTTGGCCAGTTTGAATTAGGCTGTTTGTGAGTTACTTCAAGGGCACCAAATTTACACCGTTACACAAGCTACACAATGACTACTGTACATAATATCAAAGTGTCAGATTTTCAGTGATGTCCCATGAAAAGATATAATGAAATATGTACAAAAATATGAGGGGTGTACTCACTTTTTGTGGTATACTGTATGTTACATATTATGTATGAGGTTTGCTTTACAGAAAAGATATAAAAAAAATAATTTCCTATAGGAGCCGAAATCTCATAGTGGCTGGTTAACTTTCTGGTTGTGTCTGTAGCCGTCAGGACTCCCGGCATGCCCTGCCATAAGCCTCTCATGTTCGACAACACTATGCGAGATGTAAAGTGGGCAGATTACATGGGGAAAGTATTTTATCTGAGCCACCATGAGGCGAAGGAAGATGTGATAACAATGTGTTAAAAGTCAAGGAGGTGCCATTGACAAGAGTGCTCAGAGTCACACTCTCCGCAGGATCATGTGCTGCCATGGCAGAGCTCATCCCCTGACAGCGCCTACACCTCAGGTATGTATGATATGTTTGCATCTTGTATTTTTTTCGCAGACTGGACTTAAGTATGATACAATCCATGAAAAGTCTTAGGCTATTCCAAATGTGAGAAAATGATATATGCTAAGGGAAGGTAATGGTGGCCATTAGTAGTTTCCACCAATCATGTAGGAGACCAAAAACTGATAGAAGGTTATTACGGTCAGAATTTCAGATTTCAACCTCTTTATGCCCAAGACAAAATATAATTTTAGGGAACCTATTTATTAAAGAACTTTTTTGAATTCTTTTTAAAGAAAAATTATTATTTTATTATTTCATTTATTTAACGACCATCAGCTCGATCTCGAGCCATGGTAACTTGATGGATGAACGCTCTGTAGGAAGATCAAGCTTGCGCAAGCCTAGGTAGGTCCACCAGGGTCTTCTCCACTGTGATCTTGATTTTATCAAGCGATTGGGTTGCTGGTCTTCTTCTTTGCCTTGTTCCTTATATTCTTCCAATCATAATGTCCTTCTCCAGCGATTGCTCTCTTCGTATGATGTGTCCAAAGCAGGCAAGTCATGGCTTGGTGCTCCTTGCTTCGAGTGACATGTATGGCTTGATGTATTCCATGAATGATTTGTTTGTTCTTCTTGCCATCCATGGTATCGATAATGTTCTTCTCCATTATCACATTTCAAAGGTGTTGTTGATTCTTCTTCTGCCTTGTTTCTTTATCATCCATGTTTCACATCCATATGTTACTACAGAAAAGACCATTTGAAACAGGAAAAAAGACAGAGTGTATTGGTTTAAAAAGTGTGTTTTTACTAACTAAACAAAAAGTGAGCAAAATATTTAAAAAACAGTTGCAAAAGGACAGACAGACACCATACACTGTGAACTAATTATTTTCAACAGGGTAATGTTCACAAAATGAGTGAACATAAATAACTTAATATGGATGTTGGGTATTTACAGCGCAGGTCAGTATGCAATCATCAAAAAACGCTGAATGCTAATCGGGTCAAAATCACCAGTCATGTGTATTGGCTGACCGCAGCGCTCAAGAGTTTAAATAGTCAGAGTGGAGTAAAAAAAAGTGCAGTGCACAAAATCGGGTGGTTCCAACCCCAACGCGCGTTTCGCGTGGATTTTCCTTGCTTTCTCAAGGGGCAGGTATGGATAAGTGGTGCATCACCCGGACCTTATGTAGCTACAGTAACGAGTCACATGGTAACCCACGTGACCGCTACTCCCCCAGTGGAGCTGCAGTTGCAGCGCATGCGCACCACGCCGCCCGCCTCAGTCATGCCAATGACCACCTAGCAATCAAGTCAGTGCCACGCACACGCAGGAGCGTGAGATACTTCAGAGGCTCCCGTGCAGGCACGGCAGATATCAAGATGCCGAACAGCCCAGAGCGAACAACGGAAGGCAAGGCGCGCACATGAAAGGTAATGTAAACTAAGAACGTATTTCAATTACTATGACATGATCCCACATAAGCCAAATTCCCAAAAAACAGTATTTGACAATAAACAGGGGGGTATCAACAAGAACATTAATATCACACATGGCTGACAAACATTTTAAAAGTATATATCATTGATGGAATTATGAAAGTAAACGATATATATGATCCAAGTTTGCCGTCATCCCCATTTCGCTTGTCAAAAAGGTCATACTGTACTTGGCCCATAAGTCAATGAGTACAGCTACAGGAATTATCAAACGGGCACCACTAAAGTGACAAAACTGTGAACACAATTGAAAAAAATTAATAAACAATTCAAAACAAAAAAGAAATAAAAACAACTGGTTAAAATGGATATAGTATGGAGGGAGTGATCTATATACAGGAACATGCAGAAAAGATGCAGATTGTGTATCCTCTGCATTGAACTGACATAATGAGTTCATCATGGGTTTGTAGACTCGTGAATGCAGCACTCATCCTTAAGGTTTTTTACGGTATGGGGTGATGTTGTGAACTCTATTTTTGGGCTCCCTCTAGTGGTCACAAGCGGTACTGTGTAGTGTTGTCTTTCTGCAGGTTGGCTGCATCAGCTGGTTCGTTATCCTTGGTTGGTTTCCTATTTAACTCACCTGGAGACTCAGTTCCTTGCCTGCTATCAATGTATTCAGTGCTCTTCAGATTCCTTGTGTCTACCTTGCTCCCAGTCTCTCCAAGACAAGCTAAGTTTTTGTTTGATCATTTTTTGATTATCAGTGTTCATTATGTTTTTAGTCCAGCTCGCTAAAATGTGATTTCCTCGCTTGCTGGTTGCTCTAGGGGACTGAGGTTCTCCCCCCACACCGTTAGTTGGTGTGGGGGTTCTTGAAATCTCAGAGTGGATATATTGTAAGGGTTTTTTACTGACCGCATAGATTCCCTTTTCTATTTTCTGCTATCTAGTATTAGTGGGCCTCATTTGCTGAATCTGCTTTCACCCCTATGTTTGTGCCTTCCTCTTACCTCACCGTTATTATCTGTTGGGGCTTCTATATCTTTGGGGATTATTTCTCTGGAGGCAAGAGAGGTCTTTTCTTTCTCTCTAGGGGTAGTTAGTTCCTCAGGCTGGCTCGAGACGTCTAGGATTTTTTAGGCACGTTCACCGGCTACTTCTAGTGTGTTTGGATAGGTTCAGATTTGCGGTCAGTCCAGTTTGCCACCTCCCTAGAGCTTGTCCTATGTTTGTTACTTAGCTGGAGTAATTTGTGATCTTCAACCACTAAGGATCATAACAGTATAGCAGGCCAAAAAGTGTTTAATGCATTGCAGAAGTGGGATAAAAAGAAGACCTGAGTACATTTTTTTTTTTTTTTTTTTCCTCCCGCTTTTCCTTTGCTGCAGTCTGTTTAGCTTCTTTCATCCCCTTGAACTCTGGGTGGTTTTGAGCTCAGCCGCAGACATGAAAGTTCAGACTCTGACTTCTAGTGTGGATCATCTTACTGCACGGGTGCAAAGTATTCAGGATTTTGTTATTCGTAGCCCTATGTCAGAACCAAAGACCTCGTTCCTCTGGTGATTCCGCTCAGCAAGTTAAAATTGTTATCTCCTTGTTGCGTGGCGACCCTCAAGATTGGGCTTTCTCTCTGGCGCCAGGAGATCCTGCATTGCTTAATGTAGTTTTCTGGCTCTTGGACTGCTTTATGAGGAGCCTAATCTTGAGAATCAGGCAGAAAAAGCGTTGCTGGCTATCTCTCAAGGTCAGGATGAAGCAGAGGTGTATTGTCAAAAATTTCGGAAATGGTCGGTGCTTACTCAATGGAATGAGTGTGCCCTGGCTGCAAATTTCAGAGAAGGTCTTTCTGAGGCCGTTAAGAATGTTATGGTGGGGTTTCCCACCCCTACAAGTCTGAGTGATTCTATGGCTTTAGCCATTCAGGTTGATCAGCGTTTGCGGGAGCGCAAATCTGTTCATCCTTTGGCGGTATTTTCTGGACAGAGTCCTGAGTCTATGCAATGTGACCGAACTCTGACCAGAATTGAGCGACAAAGTCATAGACGTCAAAATGGGTTGTGCTTTTACTGTGGTGATTCTACTCATGTTATCTCAGCATGCTCTAAACGCTTAAAAAAAAATCGCTAAACCTGTCACCATTGGTACTATACAGCCTAAATTTATTTTGTCTGTTACTTTGATTTGTTCTTTGTCGTCCTACCCGGTTATGGCTTTTGTGGATTCGGGTGCTGCCCTGAATCTGATGGATTTGTCGTTTGCCAGGCGCTGTGGTTTTGTCCTGGAGCCTTTGGAATTTCCTATTCCTCTGAGGGGAATTGATGCTACGCCATTGGCTGAGAATAAGCCTCAGTATTGGACGCAAATGACCATGTGCATGACTCCCGTACATCAGGAGGTGATTCGCTTTCTCGTTCTGCATAATTTGCATGATGTTGTCGTTTTGGGTCTGCCATGGCTGCAAGCTCATAATCCAGTTTTAGATTGGAAAGCTATGTCTGTGTCAAGTTGGGGTTGTCAGGGAATTCATGGCGATACTCCATTGGTGTCTATTGCTTCTTCCACTGTCATGATCTCAATGGCAAGAGATCATAGCATCAGCATATATAGGAACTAGCTCTTGGAAGATGGAAACTGAGCTGACCATGAACTAAACCTAACCCACAACTAGCAGTGGCCGGGTAGCATGCCTACGTTGATTCTAGATGCCCAGCACCAGCCGGAGGACTAAATAAAGCTAGCAGAGGAAAATATTAGTCCTAGCTCACCTCTAGAGAAATACCCCGAAAGGAGACAGAGGCCCCCCACATGTATTGGCGGTGAATCAAGATGAAATAACAAACGTAGTATGAAAATAGGTTTAGCAAATTTGAGGTCCACTTACTACATAGCAGAAGACAGAAAGGACACTTTCATGGTCAGCTAAAAAACTCTATCAAAACACCATCCAGAAATTACTTTAAAACTCTGGCATTAACTCATAACACCAGAGTGGCAATTCCTGTTCACAAGAGCTTTCCAGACACAGTAACGAAACTACAGCTGTGAACTGGAACAAAAATGCAAAAACAAACATGGACAAGAGTCCAACTTATCTAGTAGTTGTCTAGGAGCAGGAACAAGCACAGAGAGGCTTCTGATAACATTGTTGACCGGCAAGCAACTAACAGAGCAGCAAGGTTATATAGCGACTCCCACATCTTGATGGGAACAGGTGAACAGAGAAGATGAAGACACCAGTTCAATTCCACCAGTAGCCACCGGGGGAGCCCAGAATCCAAATTCACAACAGTACCCCCCCCTCAAGGAGGGGGCACCGAACCCTCACCCGAACCACCAGGGCGATCAGGATGGGCCCTATGAAAGGCACGAACCAGATCAGAGGCATGAACATCAGATGCATTCACCCAAGAATTATCCTCCTGGCCGTATCCCTTCCACTTGACCAGATACTGGAGTCTCCGTCTGGAAACACGAGAGTCTAAGATTTTCTCCACAACGTACTCCAACTCACCCTCAACCAACACCGGAGCAGGAGGCTCAACGGAAGGCACAACCGGTACCTCATACCTGCGCAATAATGACCGATGAAAAACGTTATGAATAGAAAAGGATGCAGGGAGGTCCAAACGGAAGGAAACAGGGTTAAGAATCTCCAATATCTTATACGGGCCGATGAACCGAGGCTTAAACTTAGGAGAAGAGACCCTCATAGGGACAAAACGAGAAGACAACCACACCAAGTCCCCAACACGAAGACGAGGACCAACACGACGACGGCGGTTAGCAAAAAGCTGAGTCTTCTCCTGGGACAACCTCAAATTGTCCACCACCTGCCCCCAGATCTGATGCAATCTCTCCACCACAGCATCCACTCCAGGACAATCCGAAGATTCCACCTGACCAGAGGAAAATCGAGGATGAAACCCCGAATTACAGAAAAACGGGGACACCAAAGTGGCAGAGCTGGCCCGATTATTGAGAGCGAACTCCGCCAATGGCAAAAAAGCAACCCAATCATCCTGGTCAGCAGACACAAAACACCTCAGATATGTCTCCAGGGTCTGATTAATCCGCTCAGTCTGGCCATTCGTCTGAGGATGGAAAGCGGACGAAAAAGATAAATCTATGCCCATCCTAGCACAGAATGCCCGCCAAAATCTAGACACGAATTGGGTCCCTCTGTCAGAAACGATATTCTCAGGAATACCATGCAAACGAACAACATTTTGAAAAAACAGAGGAACCAACTCGGAAGAAGAAGGCAACTTGGGCAGAGGAACCAAATGGACCATCTTAGAGAAACGGTCACACACCACCCAGATGACAGACATCTTCTGAGAAACAGGCAGATCTGAAATAAAATCCATCGAGATGTGCGTCCAAGGCCTCTTAGGAATAGGCAAGGGCAACAACAATCCACTAGCCCGAGAACAACAAGGCTTGGCCCGAGCACAAACGTCACAAGACTGCACAAAGCCTCGCACATCTCGTGACAGGGAAGGCCACCAGAAGGACCTTGCCACCAAATCCCTGGTACCAAAAATGCCAGGATGACCTGCCAACGCAGAAGAATGAACCTCAGAGATGACTCTACTGGTCCAATCATCAGGAACAAACAGTTTATCAGGTGGGCAACGATCAGGTCTATCCGCCTGAAACTCCTGCAAGGCCCGCCGCAGGTCTGGAGAAACGGCTGACAATACCACTCCATCCTTAAGGATACCTGTGGGCTCAGAGTTACCAGGCGAGTCAGGCTCAAAACTCCTAGAAAGGGCATCCGCCTTAACATTCTTAGAACCCGGTAGGTATGACACCACAAAATTAAACCGAGAGAAAAATAATGACCAGCGCGCCTGTCTAGGATTCAGGCGCCTGGCGGTCTCAAGATAAACCAAATTTTTGTGGTCAGTCAATACCACCACCTGATGTCTGGCCCCCTCAAGCCAATGGCGCCACTCCTCAAAAGCCCACTTCATGGCCAAAAGCTCCCGATTCCCAACATCATAATTCCGCTCAGCGGGCGAAAATTTACGGGAAAAGAAGGCACAAGGCCTCATCACGGAGCAGTCAGAACTTTTCTGCGACAACACTGCCCCAGCTCCGATCTCAGAAGCGTCGACCTCAACCTGAAAAGGTAGAGCAACATCAGGCTGACGCAACACAGGGGCAGAGGAAAAACGGCGCTTAAGCTCCCGAAAGGCCTCCACAGCATCAGGGGACCAATCAGCAACATCAGCACCCTTCTTAGTCAAATCGGTCAATGGCTTAGCAATATCCGAAAAACCAGCAATAAATCGACGATAAAAGTTAGCAAAGCCCAAAAATTTCTGAAGACTCTTAAGAGAAGAGGGCTGCGTCCAATCACAAATAGCTTGAACCTTGACAGGATCCATTTCAATGGAAGAGGGGGAAAAAATATATCCCAAAAAGGAAATCCTCTGTACCCCAAAAACACACTTAGAACCCTTCACACACAAAGAATTAGACCGCAAAACCTGAAAAACCCTCCTGACTTGCTGGACATGAGAGTCCCAGTCATCCGAAAAAATCAGAATATCATCCAGATACACAATCATAAATTTATCCAAATAATCGCGAAAAATATCATGCATAAAGGACTGGAAAACTGACGGAGCATTTGAAAGACCAAAAGGCATCACTAAATACTCAAAGTGGCCCTCGGGCGTATTAAATGCGGTTTTCCACTCATCCCCCTGCTTGATTCGCACCAAATTATACGCCCCACGAAGGTCAATCTTAGAGAACCACTTGGCCCCCTTTATGCGAGCAAACAAATCAGTCAGCAACGGCAATGGGTATTGATATTTAACAGTGATTTTATTCAAAAGCCGATAATCAATACATGGTCTCAAAGAGCCGTCTTTTTTTGACACAAAGAAAAAACCGGCTCCTAAGGGAGATGACGATGGACGAATATGTCCCTTTTCCAAGGACTCCTTTATATATTCACGCATAGCAGCATGTTCAGGTACAGACAGATTAAATAAACGACCCTTTGGGTATTTACTACCCGGGATTAAATCTATGGCACAATCGCACTCTCGGTGCGGAGGTAACGAACCAAGCTTGGATTCTTCAAAGACGTCACGATAGTCAGACAGGAACTCAGGAATTTCAGAGGGAATAGATGATGAAATGGAAACCACAGGTACATCCCCATGAGCCCCCTTACATCCCCAGCTCAACACAGACATAGCTTTCCAGTCGAGGACTGGGTTGTGAGATTGCAGCCAAGGCAATCCTAGCACCAAATCATCATATAGATTATACAGCACCAGAAAGCGAATAATCTCCTGGTGATCCGGATTAATACGCATAGTTACTTGTGTCCAGTATTGTGGTTTATTATTAGCCAATGGGGTGGAGTCAATCCCCTTCAGAGGAATAGGAGTCTCCAAAGGCTCTAAATCATACCCACAGCGTTTGGCAAAGGACCAATCCATAAGACTCAAAGCGGCGCCAGAGTCGACATAGGCGTCCGTGGTAATAGATGACAAAGAGCAAATCAGGGTCACAGATAGAATAAACTTAGACGGTAAGGTGCAAATGGAAACAGATTTACCAAGTTTATTAGTGCGCTTAGAGCATGCTGATATAACATGAGTAGAATCACCACAATAGAAACACAACCCATTTTTCCGTCTAAAATTCTGCCGCTCGCTTCGGGACAGAATTCTATCACACTGCATACTCTCTGGCGGTTTCTCAGTGGACACCGCCAGATGGTGCACTGGTTTGCGCTCCCGCAAACGCCTATCGATCTGAATAGCCATTGTCATGGACTCATTCAGACCCGCAGGCACAGGGAACCCCACCATAACATCCTTAATGGCATCAGAGAGACCCTCTCTGAAAGTCGCCGCCAGGGCGCACTCATTCCACTGAGTAAGCACAGACCATTTACGGAATCTTTGGCAGTAAATTTCCGCTTCATCTTGCCCCTGAGATAGGGACATCAAAGTTTTTTCTGCCTGAAGCTCCAAATGAGGTTCGTCATAAAGCAACCCCAAGGCCAGAAAAAACGCATCCACATTGAGCAACGCAGGATCCCCTGGTGTCAATGAAAAAGCCCAGTCTTGAGGGTCGCCCCGGAGCAAGGAAATCACAATCCTGACCTGCTGTGCAGGATCTCCGGCAGAGCGAGATTTCAGGGACAAAAATAATTTGCAATTATTTCGAAAATTCTGAAACCCAGATCTATTCCCCGAGAAAAATTCCGGCAAAGGAATTCTCGGCTCAGATACAGGTGCATGACAAACAAAATCTTGCAAATTTTGTACCTTCGTGGCGAGATTATTCAAACCTGCAGTTACACTCTGAAGATCCATTGCAAACAGGTGAACACAGAGCCATTCAAAGGAGAGAAAAAAAAAAAAAAAAAAAATTTCAGCAGACTACTTATTTCTCTCCTTTCTCAGCCAAGGATTTTAACCCTTTAGTGGGCCGGTCAAACTGTCATGATCTCAATGGCAAGAGATCATAGCATCAGCATATATAGGAACTAGCTCTTGGAAGATGGAAACTGAGCTGACCATGAACTAAACCTAACCCACAACTAGCAGTGGCCGGGTAGCATGCCTACGTTGATTCTAGATGCCCAGCACCAGCCGGAGGACTAAATAAAGCTAGCAGAGGAAAATATTAGTCCTAGCTCACCTCTAGAGAAATACCCCGAAAGGAGACAGAGGCCCCCCACATGTATTGGCGGTGAATCAAGATGAAATAACAAACGTAGTATGAAAATAGGTTTAGCAAATTTGAGGTCCACTTACTACATAGCAGAAGACAGAAAGGACACTTTCATGGTCAGCTAAAAAACTCTATCAAAACACCATCCAGAAATTACTTTAAAACTCTGGCATTAACTCATAACACCAGAGTGGCAATTCCTGTTCACAAGAGCTTTCCAGACACAGTAACGAAACTACAGCTGTGAACTGGAACAAAAATGCAAAAACAAACATGGACAAGAGTCCAACTTATCTAGTAGTTGTCTAGGAGCAGGAACAAGCACAGAGAGGCTTCTGATAACATTGTTGACCGGCAAGCAACTAACAGAGCAGCAAGGTTATATAGCGACTCCCACATCTTGATGGGAACAGGTGAACAGAGAAGATGAAGACACCAGTTCAATTCCACCAGTAGCCACCGGGGGAGCCCAGAATCCAAATTCACAACAGTACCCCCCCCTCAAGGAGGGGGCACCGAACCCTCACCCGAACCACCAGGGCGATCAGGATGGGCCCTATGAAAGGCACGAACCAGATCAGAGGCATGAACATCAGATGCATTCACCCAAGAATTATCCTCCTGGCCGTATCCCTTCCACTTGACCAGATACTGGAGTCTCCGTCTGGAAACACGAGAGTCTAAGATTTTCTCCACAACGTACTCCAACTCACCCTCAACCAACACCGGAGCAGGAGGCTCAACGGAAGGCACAACCGGTACCTCATACCTGCGCAATAATGACCGATGAAAAACGTTATGAATAGAAAAGGATGCAGGGAGGTCCAAACGGAAGGAAACAGGGTTAAGAATCTCCAATATCTTATACGGGCCGATGAACCGAGGCTTAAACTTAGGAGAAGAGACCCTCATAGGGACAAAACGAGAAGACAACCACACCAAGTCCCCAACACGAAGACGAGGACCAACACGACGACGGCGGTTAGCAAAAAGCTGAGTCTTCTCCTGGGACAACCTCAAATTGTCCACCACCTGCCCCCAGATCTGATGCAATCTCTCCACCACAGCATCCACTCCAGGACAATCCGAAGATTCCACCTGACCAGAGGAAAATCGAGGATGAAACCCCGAATTACAGAAAAACGGGGACACCAAAGTGGCAGAGCTGGCCCGATTATTGAGAGCGAACTCCGCCAATGGCAAAAAAGCAACCCAATCATCCTGGTCAGCAGACACAAAACACCTCAGATATGTCTCCAGGGTCTGATTAATCCGCTCAGTCTGGCCATTCGTCTGAGGATGGAAAGCGGACGAAAAAGATAAATCTATGCCCATCCTAGCACAGAATGCCCGCCAAAATCTAGACACGAATTGGGTCCCTCTGTCAGAAACGATATTCTCAGGAATACCATGCAAACGAACAACATTTTGAAAAAACAGAGGAACCAACTCGGAAGAAGAAGGCAACTTGGGCAGAGGAACCAAATGGACCATCTTAGAGAAACGGTCACACACCACCCAGATGACAGACATCTTCTGAGAAACAGGCAGATCTGAAATAAAATCCATCGAGATGTGCGTCCAAGGCCTCTTAGGAATAGGCAAGGGCAACAACAATCCACTAGCCCGAGAACAACAAGGCTTGGCCCGAGCACAAACGTCACAAGACTGCACAAAGCCTCGCACATCTCGTGACAGGGAAGGCCACCAGAAGGACCTTGCCACCAAATCCCTGGTACCAAAAATGCCAGGATGACCTGCCAACGCAGAAGAATGAACCTCAGAGATGACTCTACTGGTCCAATCATCAGGAACAAACAGTTTATCAGGTGGGCAACGATCAGGTCTATCCGCCTGAAACTCCTGCAAGGCCCGCCGCAGGTCTGGAGAAACGGCTGACAATACCACTCCATCCTTAAGGATACCTGTGGGCTCAGAGTTACCAGGCGAGTCAGGCTCAAAACTCCTAGAAAGGGCATCCGCCTTAACATTCTTAGAACCCGGTAGGTATGACACCACAAAATTAAACCGAGAGAAAAATAATGACCAGCGCGCCTGTCTAGGATTCAGGCGCCTGGCGGTCTCAAGATAAACCAAATTTTTGTGGTCAGTCAATACCACCACCTGATGTCTGGCCCCCTCAAGCCAATGGCGCCACTCCTCAAAAGCCCACTTCATGGCCAAAAGCTCCCGATTCCCAACATCATAATTCCGCTCAGCGGGCGAAAATTTACGGGAAAAGAAGGCACAAGGCCTCATCACGGAGCAGTCAGAACTTTTCTGCGACAACACTGCCCCAGCTCCGATCTCAGAAGCGTCGACCTCAACCTGAAAAGGTAGAGCAACATCAGGCTGACGCAACACAGGGGCAGAGGAAAAACGGCGCTTAAGCTCCCGAAAGGCCTCCACAGCATCAGGGGACCAATCAGCAACATCAGCACCCTTCTTAGTCAAATCGGTCAATGGCTTAGCAATATCCGAAAAACCAGCAATAAATCGACGATAAAAGTTAGCAAAGCCCAAAAATTTCTGAAGACTCTTAAGAGAAGAGGGCTGCGTCCAATCACAAATAGCTTGAACCTTGACAGGATCCATTTCAATGGAAGAGGGGGAAAAAATATATCCCAAAAAGGAAATCCTCTGTACCCCAAAAACACACTTAGAACCCTTCACACACAAAGAATTAGACCGCAAAACCTGAAAAACCCTCCTGACTTGCTGGACATGAGAGTCCCAGTCATCCGAAAAAATCAGAATATCATCCAGATACACAATCATAAATTTATCCAAATAATCGCGAAAAATATCATGTATAAAGGACTGGAAAACTGACGGAGCATTTGAAAGACCAAAAGGCATCACTAAATACTCAAAGTGGCCCTCGGGCGTATTAAATGCGGTTTTCCACTCATCCCCCTGCTTGATTCGCACCAAATTATACGCCCCACGAAGGTCAATCTTAGAGAACCACTTGGCCCCCTTTATGCGAGCAAACAAATCAGTCAGCAACGGCAATGGGTATTGATATTTAACAGTGATTTTATTCAAAAGCCGATAATCAATACATGGTCTCAAAGAGCCGTCTTTTTTTGACACAAAGAAAAAACCGGCTCCTAAGGGAGATGACGATGGACGAATATGTCCCTTTTCCAAGGACTCCTTTATATATTCACGCATAGCAGCATGTTCAGGTACAGACAGATTAAATAAACGACCCTTTGGGTATTTACTACCCGGGATTAAATCTATGGCACAATCGCACTCTCGGTGCGGAGGTAACGAACCAAGCTTGGATTCTTCAAAGACGTCACGATAGTCAGACAGGAACTCAGGAATTTCAGAGGGAATAGATGATGAAATGGAAACCACAGGTACATCCCCATGAGCCCCCTTACATCCCCAGCTCAACACAGACATAGCTTTCCAGTCGAGGACTGGGTTGTGAGATTGCAGCCAAGGCAATCCTAGCACCAAATCATCATATAGATTATACAGCACCAGAAAGCGAATAATCTCCTGGTGATCCGGATTAATACGCATAGTTACTTGTGTCCAGTATTGTGGTTTATTATTAGCCAATGGGGTGGAGTCAATCCCCTTCAGAGGAATAGGAGTCTCCAAAGGCTCTAAATCATACCCACAGCGTTTGGCAAAGGACCAATCCATAAGACTCAAAGCGGCGCCAGAGTCGACATAGGCGTCCGTGGTAATAGATGACAAAGAGCAAATCAGGGTCACAGATAGAATAAACTTAGACGGTAAGGTGCAAATGGAAACAGATTTACCAAGTTTATTAGTGCGCTTAGAGCATGCTGATATAACATGAGTAGAATCACCACAATAGAAACACAACCCATTTTTCCGTCTAAAATTCTGCCGCTCGCTTCGGGACAGAATTCTATCACACTGCATACTCTCTGGCGGTTTCTCAGTGGACACCGCCAGATGGTGCACTGGTTTGCGCTCCCGCAAACGCCTATCGATCTGAATAGCCATTGTCATGGACTCATTCAGACCCGCAGGCACAGGGAACCCCACCATAACATCCTTAATGGCATCAGAGAGACCCTCTCTGAAAGTCGCCGCCAGGGCGCACTCATTCCACTGAGTAAGCACAGACCATTTACGGAATCTTTGGCAGTAAATTTCCGCTTCATCTTGCCCCTGAGATAGGGACATCAAAGTTTTTTCTGCCTGAAGCTCCAAATGAGGTTCGTCATAAAGCAACCCCAAGGCCAGAAAAAACGCATCCACATTGAGCAACGCAGGATCCCCTGGTGTCAATGAAAAAGCCCAGTCTTGAGGGTCGCCCCGGAGCAAGGAAATCACAATCCTGACCTGCTGTGCAGGATCTCCGGCAGAGCGAGATTTCAGGGACAAAAATAATTTGCAATTATTTCGAAAATTCTGAAACCCAGATCTATTCCCCGAGAAAAATTCCGGCAAAGGAATTCTCGGCTCAGATACAGGTGCATGACAAACAAAATCTTGCAAATTTTGTACCTTCGTGGCGAGATTATTCAAACCTGCAGTTACACTCTGAAGATCCATTGCAAACAGGTGAACACAGAGCCATTCAAAGGAGAGAAAAAAAAAAAAAAAAAAAAAAAAATTTCAGCAGACTACTTATTTCTCTCCTTTCTCAGCCAAGGATTTTAACCCTTTAGTGGGCCGGTCAAACTGTCATGATCTCAATGGCAAGAGATCATAGCATCAGCATATATAGGAACTAGCTCTTGGAAGATGGAAACTGAGCTGACCATGAACTAAACCTAACCCACAACTAGCAGTGGCCGGGTAGCATGCCTACGTTGATTCTAGATGCCCAGCACCAGCCGGAGGACTAAATAAAGCTAGCAGAGGAAAATATTAGTCCTAGCTCACCTCTAGAGAAATACCCCGAAAGGAGACAGAGGCCCCCCACATGTATTGGCGGTGAATCAAGATGAAATAACAAACGTAGTATGAAAATAGGTTTAGCAAATTTGAGGTCCACTTACTACATAGCAGAAGACAGAAAGGACACTTTCATGGTCAGCTAAAAAACTCTATCAAAACACCATCCAGAAATTACTTTAAAACTCTGGCATTAACTCATAACACCAGAGTGGCAATTCCTGTTCACAAGAGCTTTCCAGACACAGTAACGAAACTACAGCTGTGAACTGGAACAAAAATGCAAAAACAAACATGGACAAGAGTCCAACTTATCTAGTAGTTGTCTAGGAGCAGGAACAAGCACAGAGAGGCTTCTGATAACATTGTTGACCGGCAAGCAACTAACAGAGCAGCAAGGTTATATAGCGACTCCCACATCTTGATGGGAACAGGTGAACAGAGAAGATGAAGACACCAGTTCAATTCCACCAGTAGCCACCGGGGGAGCCCAGAATCCAAATTCACAACAGTACCCCCCCCTCAAGGAGGGGGCACCGAACCCTCACCCGAACCACCAGGGCGATCAGGATGGGCCCTATGAAAGGCACGAACCAGATCAGAGGCATGAACATCAGATGCATTCACCCAAGAATTATCCTCCTGGCCGTATCCCTTCCACTTGACCAGATACTGGAGTCTCCGTCTGGAAACACGAGAGTCTAAGATTTTCTCCACAACGTACTCCAACTCACCCTCAACCAACACCGGAGCAGGAGGCTCAACGGAAGGCACAACCGGTACCTCATACCTGCGCAATAATGACCGATGAAAAACGTTATGAATAGAAAAGGATGCAGGGAGGTCCAAACGGAAGGAAACAGGGTTAAGAATCTCCAATATCTTATACGGGCCGATGAACCGAGGCTTAAACTTAGGAGAAGAGACCCTCATAGGGACAAAACGAGAAGACAACCACACCAAGTCCCCAACACGAAGACGAGGACCAACACGACGACGGCGGTTAGCAAAAAGCTGAGTCTTCTCCTGGGACAACCTCAAATTGTCCACCACCTGCCCCCAGATCTGATGCAATCTCTCCACCACAGCATCCACTCCAGGACAATCCGAAGATTCCACCTGACCAGAGGAAAATCGAGGATGAAACCCCGAATTACAGAAAAACGGGGACACCAAAGTGGCAGAGCTGGCCCGATTATTGAGAGCGAACTCCGCCAATGGCAAAAAAGCAACCCAATCATCCTGGTCAGCAGACACAAAACACCTCAGATATGTCTCCAGGGTCTGATTAATCCGCTCAGTCTGGCCATTCGTCTGAGGATGGAAAGCGGACGAAAAAGATAAATCTATGCCCATCCTAGCACAGAATGCCCGCCAAAATCTAGACACGAATTGGGTCCCTCTGTCAGAAACGATATTCTCAGGAATACCATGCAAACGAACAACATTTTGAAAAAACAGAGGAACCAACTCGGAAGAAGAAGGCAACTTGGGCAGAGGAACCAAATGGACCATCTTAGAGAAACGGTCACACACCACCCAGATGACAGACATCTTCTGAGAAACAGGCAGATCTGAAATAAAATCCATCGAGATGTGCGTCCAAGGCCTCTTAGGAATAGGCAAGGGCAACAACAATCCACTAGCCCGAGAACAACAAGGCTTGGCCCGAGCACAAACGTCACAAGACTGCACAAAGCCTCGCACATCTCGTGACAGGGAAGGCCACCAGAAGGACCTTGCCACCAAATCCCTGGTACCAAAAATGCCAGGATGACCTGCCAACGCAGAAGAATGAACCTCAGAGATGACTCTACTGGTCCAATCATCAGGAACAAACAGTTTATCAGGTGGGCAACGATCAGGTCTATCCGCCTGAAACTCCTGCAAGGCCCGCCGCAGGTCTGGAGAAACGGCTGACAATACCACTCCATCCTTAAGGATACCTGTGGGCTCAGAGTTACCAGGCGAGTCAGGCTCAAAACTCCTAGAAAGGGCATCCGCCTTAACATTCTTAGAACCCGGTAGGTATGACACCACAAAATTAAACCGAGAGAAAAATAATGACCAGCGCGCCTGTCTAGGATTCAGGCGCCTGGCGGTCTCAAGATAAACCAAATTTTTGTGGTCAGTCAATACCACCACCTGATGTCTGGCCCCCTCAAGCCAATGGCGCCACTCCTCAAAAGCCCACTTCATGGCCAAAAGCTCCCGATTCCCAACATCATAATTCCGCTCAGCGGGCGAAAATTTACGGGAAAAGAAGGCACAAGGCCTCATCACGGAGCAGTCAGAACTTTTCTGCGACAACACTGCCCCAGCTCCGATCTCAGAAGCGTCGACCTCAACCTGAAAAGGTAGAGCAACATCAGGCTGACGCAACACAGGGGCAGAGGAAAAACGGCGCTTAAGCTCCCGAAAGGCCTCCACAGCATCAGGGGACCAATCAGCAACATCAGCACCCTTCTTAGTCAAATCGGTCAATGGCTTAGCAATATCCGAAAAACCAGCAATAAATCGACGATAAAAGTTAGCAAAGCCCAAAAATTTCTGAAGACTCTTAAGAGAAGAGGGCTGCGTCCAATCACAAATAGCTTGAACCTTGACAGGATCCATTTCAATGGAAGAGGGGGAAAAAATATATCCCAAAAAGGAAATCCTCTGTACCCCAAAAACACACTTAGAACCCTTCACACACAAAGAATTAGACCGCAAAACCTGAAAAACCCTCCTGACTTGCTGGACATGAGAGTCCCAGTCATCCGAAAAAATCAGAATATCATCCAGATACACAATCATAAATTTATCCAAATAATCGCGAAAAATATCATGCATAAAGGACTGGAAAACTGACGGAGCATTTGAAAGACCAAAAGGCATCACTAAATACTCAAAGTGGCCCTCGGGCGTATTAAATGCGGTTTTCCACTCATCCCCCTGCTTGATTCGCACCAAATTATACGCCCCACGAAGGTCAATCTTAGAGAACCACTTGGCCCCCTTTATGCGAGCAAACAAATCAGTCAGCAACGGCAATGGGTATTGATATTTAACAGTGATTTTATTCAAAAGCCGATAATCAATACATGGTCTCAAAGAGCCGTCTTTTTTTGACACAAAGAAAAAACCGGCTCCTAAGGGAGATGACGATGGACGAATATGTCCCTTTTCCAAGGACTCCTTTATATATTCACGCATAGCAGCATGTTCAGGTACAGACAGATTAAATAAACGACCCTTTGGGTATTTACTACCCGGGATTAAATCTATGGCACAATCGCACTCTCGGTGCGGAGGTAACGAACCAAGCTTGGATTCTTCAAAGACGTCACGATAGTCAGACAGGAACTCAGGAATTTCAGAGGGAATAGATGATGAAATGGAAACCACAGGTACATCCCCATGAGCCCCCTTACATCCCCAGCTCAACACAGACATAGCTTTCCAGTCGAGGACTGGGTTGTGAGATTGCAGCCAAGGCAATCCTAGCACCAAATCATCATATAGATTATACAGCACCAGAAAGCGAATAATCTCCTGGTGATCCGGATTAATACGCATAGTTACTTGTGTCCAGTATTGTGGTTTATTATTAGCCAATGGGGTGGAGTCAATCCCCTTCAGAGGAATAGGAGTCTCCAAAGGCTCTAAATCATACCCACAGCGTTTGGCAAAGGACCAATCCATAAGACTCAAAGCGGCGCCAGAGTCGACATAGGCGTCCGTGGTAATAGATGACAAAGAGCAAATCAGGGTCACAGATAGAATAAACTTAGACGGTAAGGTGCAAATGGAAACAGATTTACCAAGTTTATTAGTGCGCTTAGAGCATGCTGATATAACATGAGTAGAATCACCACAATAGAAACACAACCCATTTTTCCGTCTAAAATTCTGCCGCTCGCTTCGGGACAGAATTCTATCACACTGCATACTCTCTGGCGGTTTCTCAGTGGACACCGCCAGATGGTGCACTGGTTTGCGCTCCCGCAAACGCCTATCGATCTGAATAGCCATTGTCATGGACTCATTCAGACCCGCAGGCACAGGGAACCCCACCATAACATCCTTAATGGCATCAGAGAGACCCTCTCTGAAAGTCGCCGCCAGGGCGCACTCATTCCACTGAGTAAGCACAGACCATTTACGGAATCTTTGGCAGTAAATTTCCGCTTCATCTTGCCCCTGAGATAGGGACATCAAAGTTTTTTCTGCCTGAAGCTCCAAATGAGGTTCGTCATAAAGCAACCCCAAGGCCAGAAAAAACGCATCCACATTGAGCAACGCAGGATCCCCTGGTGTCAATGAAAAAGCCCAGTCTTGAGGGTCGCCCCGGAGCAAGGAAATCACAATCCTGACCTGCTGTGCAGGATCTCCGGCAGAGCGAGATTTCAGGGACAAAAATAATTTGCAATTATTTCGAAAATTCTGAAACCCAGATCTATTCCCCGAGAAAAATTCCGGCAAAGGAATTCTCGGCTCAGATACAGGTGCATGACAAACAAAATCTTGCAAATTTTGTACCTTCGTGGCGAGATTATTCAAACCTGCAGTTACACTCTGAAGATCCATTGCAAACAGGTGAACACAGAGCCATTCAAAGGAGAGAAAAAAAAAAAAAAAAAAAAAAAAATTTCAGCAGACTACTTATTTCTCTCCTTTCTCAGCCAAGGATTTTAACCCTTTAGTGGGCCGGTCAAACTGTCATGATCTCAATGGCAAGAGATCATAGCATCAGCATATATAGGAACTAGCTCTTGGAAGATGGAAACTGAGCTGACCATGAACTAAACCTAACCCACAACTAGCAGTGGCCGGGTAGCATGCCTACGTTGATTCTAGATGCCCAGCACCAGCCGGAGGACTAAATAAAGCTAGCAGAGGAAAATATTAGTCCTAGCTCACCTCTAGAGAAATACCCCGAAAGGAGACAGAGGCCCCCCACATGTATTGGCGGTGAATCAAGATGAAATAACAAACGTAGTATGAAAATAGGTTTAGCAAATTTGAGGTCCACTTACTACATAGCAGAAGACAGAAAGGACACTTTCATGGTCAGCTAAAAAACTCTATCAAAACACCATCCAGAAATTACTTTAAAACTCTGGCATTAACTCATAACACCAGAGTGGCAATTCCTGTTCACAAGAGCTTTCCAGACACAGTAACGAAACTACAGCTGTGAACTGGAACAAAAATGCAAAAACAAACATGGACAAGAGTCCAACTTATCTAGTAGTTGTCTAGGAGCAGGAACAAGCACAGAGAGGCTTCTGATAACATTGTTGACCGGCAAGCAACTAACAGAGCAGCAAGGTTATATAGCGACTCCCACATCTTGATGGGAACAGGTGAACAGAGAAGATGAAGACACCAGTTCAATTCCACCAGTAGCCACCGGGGGAGCCCAGAATCCAAATTCACAACAGTACCCCCCCCTCAAGGAGGGGGCACCGAACCCTCACCCGAACCACCAGGGCGATCAGGATGGGCCCTATGAAAGGCACGAACCAGATCAGAGGCATGAACATCAGATGCATTCACCCAAGAATTATCCTCCTGGCCGTATCCCTTCCACTTGACCAGATACTGGAGTCTCCGTCTGGAAACACGAGAGTCTAAGATTTTCTCCACAACGTACTCCAACTCACCCTCAACCAACACCGGAGCAGGAGGCTCAACGGAAGGCACAACCGGTACCTCATACCTGCGCAATAATGACCGATGAAAAACGTTATGAATAGAAAAGGATGCAGGGAGGTCCAAACGGAAGGAAACAGGGTTAAGAATCTCCAATATCTTATACGGGCCGATGAACCGAGGCTTAAACTTAGGAGAAGAGACCCTCATAGGGACAAAACGAGAAGACAACCACACCAAGTCCCCAACACGAAGACGAGGACCAACACGACGACGGCGGTTAGCAAAAAGCTGAGTCTTCTCCTGGGACAACCTCAAATTGTCCACCACCTGCCCCCAGATCTGATGCAATCTCTCCACCACAGCATCCACTCCAGGACAATCCGAAGATTCCACCTGACCAGAGGAAAATCGAGGATGAAATCCCGAATTACAGAAAAACGGGGACACCAAAGTGGCAGAGCTGGCCCGATTATTGAGAGCGAACTCCGCCAATGGCAAAAAAGCAACCCAATCATCCTGGTCAGCAGACACAAAACACCTCAGATATGTCTCCAGGGTCTGATTAATCCGCTCAGTCTGGCCATTCGTCTGAGGATGGAAAGCGGACGAAAAAGATAAATCTATGCCCATCCTAGCACAGAATGCCCGCCAAAATCTAGACACGAATTGGGTCCCTCTGTCAGAAACGATATTCTCAGGAATACCATGCAAACGAACAACATTTTGAAAAAACAGAGGAACCAACTCGGAAGAAGAAGGCAACTTGGGCAGAGGAACCAAATGGACCATCTTAGAGAAACGGTCACACACCACCCAGATGACAGACATCTTCTGAGAAACAGGCAGATCTGAAATAAAATCCATCGAGATGTGCGTCCAAGGCCTCTTAGGAATAGGCAAGGGCAACAACAATCCACTAGCCCGAGAACAACAAGGCTTGGCCCGAGCACAAACGTCACAAGACTGCACAAAGCCTCGCACATCTCGTGACAGGGAAGGCCACCAGAAGGACCTTGCCACCAAATCCCTGGTACCAAAAATGCCAGGATGACCTGCCAACGCAGAAGAATGAACCTCAGAGATGACTCTACTGGTCCAATCATCAGGAACAAACAGTTTATCAGGTGGGCAACGATCAGGTCTATCCGCCTGAAACTCCTGCAAGGCCCGCCGCAGGTCTGGAGAAACGGCTGACAATACCACTCCATCCTTAAGGATACCTGTGGGCTCAGAGTTACCAGGCGAGTCAGGCTCAAAACTCCTAGAAAGGGCATCCGCCTTAACATTCTTAGAACCCGGTAGGTATGACACCACAAAATTAAACCGAGAGAAAAATAATGACCAGCGCGCCTGTCTAGGATTCAGGCGCCTGGCGGTCTCAAGATAAACCAAATTTTTGTGGTCAGTCAATACCACCACCTGATGTCTGGCCCCCTCAAGCCAATGGCGCCACTCCTCAAAAGCCCACTTCATGGCCAAAAGCTCCCGATTCCCAACATCATAATTCCGCTCAGCGGGCGAAAATTTACGGGAAAAGAAGGCACAAGGCCTCATCACGGAGCAGTCAGAACTTTTCTGCGACAACACTGCCCCAGCTCCGATCTCAGAAGCGTCGACCTCAACCTGAAAAGGTAGAGCAACATCAGGCTGACGCAACACAGGGGCAGAGGAAAAACGGCGCTTAAGCTCCCGAAAGGCCTCCACAGCATCAGGGGACCAATCAGCAACATCAGCACCCTTCTTAGTCAAATCGGTCAATGGCTTAGCAATATCCGAAAAACCAGCAATAAATCGACGATAAAAGTTAGCAAAGCCCAAAAATTTCTGAAGACTCTTAAGAGAAGAGGGCTGCGTCCAATCACAAATAGCTTGAACCTTGACAGGATCCATTTCAATGGAAGAGGGGGAAAAAATATATCCCAAAAAGGAAATCCTCTGTACCCCAAAAACACACTTAGAACCCTTCACACACAAAGAATTAGACCGCAAAACCTGAAAAACCCTCCTGACTTGCTGGACATGAGAGTCCCAGTCATCCGAAAAAATCAGAATATCATCCAGATACACAATCATAAATTTATCCAAATAATCGCGAAAAATATCATGCATAAAGGACTGGAAAACTGACGGAGCATTTGAAAGACCAAAAGGCATCACTAAATACTCAAAGTGGCCCTCGGGCGTATTAAATGCGGTTTTCCACTCATCCCCCTGCTTGATTCGCACCAAATTATACGCCCCACGAAGGTCAATCTTAGAGAACCACTTGGCCCCCTTTATGCGAGCAAACAAATCAGTCAGCAACGGCAATGGGTATTGATATTTAACAGTGATTTTATTCAAAAGCCGATAATCAATACATGGTCTCAAAGAGCCGTCTTTTTTTGACACAAAGAAAAAACCGGCTCCTAAGGGAGATGACGATGGACGAATATGTCCCTTTTCCAAGGACTCCTTTATATATTCACGCATAGCAGCATGTTCAGGTACAGACAGATTAAATAAACGACCCTTTGGGTATTTACTACCCGGGATTAAATCTATGGCACAATCGCACTCTCGGTGCGGAGGTAACGAACCAAGCTTGGATTCTTCAAAGACGTCACGATAGTCAGACAGGAACTCAGGAATTTCAGAGGGAATAGATGATGAAATGGAAACCACAGGTACATCCCCATGAGCCCCCTTACATCCCCAGCTCAACACAGACATAGCTTTCCAGTCGAGGACTGGGTTGTGAGATTGCAGCCAAGGCAATCCTAGCACCAAATCATCATATAGATTATACAGCACCAGAAAGCGAATAATCTCCTGGTGATCCGGATTAATACGCATAGTTACTTGTGTCCAGTATTGTGGTTTATTATTAGCCAATGGGGTGGAGTCAATCCCCTTCAGAGGAATAGGAGTCTCCAAAGGCTCTAAATCATACCCACAGCGTTTGGCAAAGGACCAATCCATAAGACTCAAAGCGGCGCCAGAGTCGACATAGGCGTCCGTGGTAATAGATGACAAAGAGCAAATCAGGGTCACAGATAGAATAAACTTAGACGGTAAGGTGCAAATGGAAACAGATTTACCAAGTTTATTAGTGCGCTTAGAGCATGCTGATATAACATGAGTAGAATCACCACAATAGAAACACAACCCATTTTTCCGTCTAAAATTCTGCCGCTCGCTTCGGGACAGAATTCTATCACACTGCATACTCTCTGGCGGTTTCTCAGTGGACACCGCCAGATGGTGCACTGGTTTGCGCTCCCGCAAACGCCTATCGATCTGAATAGCCATTGTCATGGACTCATTCAGACCCGCAGGCACAGGGAACCCCACCATAACATCCTTAATGGCATCAGAGAGACCCTCTCTGAAAGTCGCCGCCAGGGCGCACTCATTCCACTGAGTAAGCACAGACCATTTACGGAATCTTTGGCAGTAAATTTCCGCTTCATCTTGCCCCTGAGATAGGGACATCAAAGTTTTTTCTGCCTGAAGCTCCAAATGAGGTTCGTCATAAAGCAACCCCAAGGCCAGAAAAAACGCATCCACATTGAGCAACGCAGGATCCCCTGGTGTCAATGAAAAAGCCCAGTCTTGAGGGTCGCCCCGGAGCAAGGAAATCACAATCCTGACCTGCTGTGCAGGATCTCCGGCAGAGCGAGATTTCAGGGACAAAAATAATTTGCAATTATTTCGAAAATTCTGAAACCCAGATCTATTCCCCGAGAAAAATTCCGGCAAAGGAATTCTCGGCTCAGATACAGGTGCATGACAAACAAAATCTTGCAAATTTTGTACCTTCGTGGCGAGATTATTCAAACCTGCAGTTACACTCTGAAGATCCATTGCAAACAGGTGAACACAGAGCCATTCAAAGGAGAGAAAAAAAAAAAAAAAAAAAAAAAAATTTCAGCAGACTACTTATTTCTCTCCTTTCTCAGCCAAGGATTTTAACCCTTTAGTGGGCCGGTCAAACTGTCATGATCTCAATGGCAAGAGATCATAGCATCAGCATATATAGGAACTAGCTCTTGGAAGATGGAAACTGAGCTGACCATGAACTAAACCTAACCCACAACTAGCAGTGGCCGGGTAGCATGCCTACGTTGATTCTAGATGCCCAGCACCAGCCGGAGGACTAAATAAAGCTAGCAGAGGAAAATATTAGTCCTAGCTCACCTCTAGAGAAATACCCCGAAAGGAGACAGAGGCCCCCCACATGTATTGGCGGTGAATCAAGATGAAATAACAAACGTAGTATGAAAATAGGTTTAGCAAATTTGAGGTCCACTTACTACATAGCAGAAGACAGAAAGGACACTTTCATGGTCAGCTAAAAAACTCTATCAAAACACCATCCAGAAATTACTTTAAAACTCTGGCATTAACTCATAACACCAGAGTGGCAATTCCTGTTCACAAGAGCTTTCCAGACACAGTAACGAAACTACAGCTGTGAACTGGAACAAAAATGCAAAAACAAACATGGACAAGAGTCCAACTTATCTAGTAGTTGTCTAGGAGCAGGAACAAGCACAGAGAGGCTTCTGATAACATTGTTGACCGGCAAGCAACTAACAGAGCAGCAAGGTTATATAGCGACTCCCACATCTTGATGGGAACAGGTGAACAGAGAAGATGAAGACACCAGTTCAATTCCACCAGTAGCCACCGGGGGAGCCCAGAATCCAAATTCACAACATTCCACTCCTTCTGAGGTCCCTGAGTTTTTGTCTGACTACCAGGATGTATTTGATGAGCCCAGGTCCAGTGCCCTGCCCCCTCATAGGGATTGTGACTGTGCTATAAATTTAATTCCTGGTAGTAAATTCCCTAAGGGACGACTTTTTAATTTGTCTATACCAGAGCATGCCGCGATGCGGAGTTATATAAAGGAGTCTTTGGAGAAGGGACATATTCGCCCATCCTCTTCCCCTCTTGGTGCAGGATTTTTTTTTTGTGGCCAAGAAGGATGGTTCTTTGAGACCTTGTATAGATTATCGTCTTCTGGATAAAATCACAGTCAAATTTCAGTATCCTTTGCCATTGTTGTCTGATTTGTTTGCTCGGATTAAGGGATCCAGTTGGTTCACCAAGATAGATCTCCGTGGTGCGTATAACCTTGTGCGCATTAAGCAGGGAGATGAATGGAAAACAGCATTTAATACGCCCGAAGGCCATTTTGAGTACTTAGTGATGCCTTTTGGACTCTCTAATGCTCCTTCTGTGTTTCAGTCCTTCATGCATGACATCTTCCGAGAATATCTGGATAAATTTATGATTGTTTATTTGGATGACATTTTGGTCTTTTCTGATGATTGGGAGTCCCATGTGAAGCAGGTCAGGATGGTGTTTCAGGTCCTGCGTGCTAATGCTTTATTTGTGAAGGGCTCAAAATGCCTCTTCGGAGTACAGAAGGTCTCCTTTTTGGGTTTTATTTTTTCTCCTTCTACTGTGGAGATGGACCCAGTCAAGGTCCAGGCTATTCATGACTGGACTCAGCCCACGTCTGTTAAGAGTCTTCAGAAGTTCTTGGGTTTTGCTAATTTTTACCGTCGTTTCATCGCTAAGTTTTCTAGCGTGGTTAAACCTTTGACGGATTTGACCAAGAAGGGTTCTGATGTGACTAATTGGTCTCCTGCGGCCGTGGAGGCCTTTCGGGAGCTGAAGCACCGGTTTTCTTCAGCTCCAGTCTTATGTCAGCCAGATGTCTCTCTTCCCTTCCAGGTCGAGGTTGATGCTTCTGAGATTGGAGCAGGGGCTGTCTTGTCGCAGAGAAGCTCTGATGGCTCTGTGATGAAGCCATGTGCTTTCTTTTCAAGAAAGTTTTCGCCTGCAGAGCGGAATTATGATGTTGGTAATCGGGAGTTGTTGGCTATGAAGTGGGCATTTGAGGAGTGGCGACATTGGCTCGAAGGAGCTAAACATCGTGTGGTGGTCTTGACTGATCACAAAAATCTGATTTACCTTGAATCTGCCAAGCGCCTGAATCCTAGACAGGCTCGTTGGTCGTTGTTTTTCTCCCATTTCAACTTCGTGGTCTCATACCTGCCTGGTTCGAAGAACGTGAAAGCTGATGCACTTTCTAGGAGTTTTGTGCCTGACTCTCCGGGAGTTTCTGAGCCGGCTGGTATTCTCAGAGAGGGAGTGATTTTGCCTGCCATTTCCCCAGATTTGCAACGAGTGCTGCAGAAATTTCAGGCGGATAGACCTGACCGTTGTCCACCAGAGAGACTGTTTGTCCCGGATAGATGGACCAGCAGAGTTATTTCCGAGGTTCATTCTTCGGTGTTGGCGGGTCATCCTGGGATTTTTGGTACCAGAGATTTGGTGGCTAGGTCCTTCTGGTGGCCTTCCTTGTCGCGGGATGTGCGTTCCTTTGTGCAGTCTTGTTTGATTTGTGCTCGGGCTAAGCCTTGCTGTTCTCGTGCCAGCGGTTTGCTTTTGCCTTTGCCTGTTCCGAAAAGGCCTTGGACGCACATTTCCATGGATTTTATTTCGGATCTTCCAGTATCTCAGAAAATGTCTGTCATCTGGGTGGTGTGTGATCGTTTTTCCAAGATGGTCCATTTGGTGCCCTTGCCTAAGTTGCCTTCTTCCTCCGATTTGGTTCCTCTATTTTTTCAGAATGTGGTTCGCTTGTACGGCATTCCTGAAAATATTGTGTCTGATAGAGGATCCCAGTTTGTGTCCAGGTTTTGGCGGACTTTTTGTGCCAAGATGGGCATTGATTTGTCTTTTTCGTCGGCCTTCCATCCTCAGACTAATGGCCAAACCGAGCGAACTAATCAGACATTGGAAACTTATTTGAGATGTTTTGTTTCTGCTGATCAGGATGATTGGGTGACCTTTTTGCCTTTGGCCGAGTTTGCCCTTAATAATCGGGCTAGTTCTGCTACTTTGGTTTCACCTTTTTTCTGCAATTCTGGTTTCCATCCTCGTTTTTCCTCGGGTCAGGTTGAGTCTTCTGACTGTCCTGGGGTGGATTCTGTGGTGGATAGGTTGCAGCAGATTTGGAACCATGTGGTGGACAATTTGAGGTTGTCACAGGAGAAGGCTCAGCGCTTTGCCAACCGCCGCCGCGGTGTGGGTCCCCGACTTCGTGTTGGGGATTTGGTGTGGCTGTCTTCTCGGTATGTTCCTATGAAGGTCTCCTCTCCTAAATTCAAGCCTCACTTCATCGGTCCTTATAAGATCTTGGAAATCCTTAACCCGGTGTCTTTTCGTTTGGATCTCCCAGCATCGTTTGCCATTCATAATGTGTTCCATAGGTCTTTGTTGCGGAGGTATGTGGTACCTGTGGTTCCTTCTGTTGAGCCTCCTGCTCCGGTGCTGGTCGAGGGCGAATTGGAGTACGTGGTGGAGAAGATTTTGGATTCTCGTATCTCTAGACAGAGGCTTCAGTATTTGGTTAAGTGGAAGGGCTATGGTCAGGAGGATAATTCCTGGGTTGTCGCCTCTGATGTTCATGCGGCCGATTTGGTTCGTGCCTTCCACGCGGCTCATCCTGATCGCCCTGGGGGTCTTGATGAGGGTTCGGTGACCCCTCCTCAAGGGGGGGGTACTGTTGTGAACTCTATTTTTGGGCTCCCTCTAGTGGTCACAAGCGGTACTGTGTAGTGTTGTCTTTCTGCAGGTTGGCTGCATCAGCTGGTTCGTTATCCTTGGTTGGTTTCCTATTTAACTCACCTGGAGACTCAGTTCCTTGCCTGCTATCAATGTATTCAGTGCTCCTCAGATTCCTTGTGTCTACCTTGCTCCCAGTCTCTCCAAGACAAGCTAAGTTTTTGTTTGATCATTTTTTGATTATCAGTGTTCATTATGTTTTTAGTCCAGCTCGCTAAAATGTGATTTCCTCGCTTGCTGGTTGCTCTAGGGGACTGAGGTTCTCCCCCCACACCGTTAGTTGGTGTGGGGGTTTTTGAAATCTCAGAGTGGATATTTTGTAAGGGTTTTTTACTGACCGCATAGATTCCCTTTTCTATTTTCTGCTATCTAGTATTAGTGGGCCTCATTTGCTGAATCTGCTTTCACCCCTGTGTTTGTTTCTTCCTCTTACCTCACCGTTATTATCTGTTGGGGGCTTCTATATCTTTGGGGATTATTTCTCTGGAGGCAAGAGAGGTCTTTTCTTTCTCTCTAGGGGTAGTTAGTTCCTCAGGCTGGCTCGAGACGTCTAGGATTTTTTAGGCACGTTCACCGGCTACTTCTAGTGTGTTTGGATAGGTTCAGATTTGCGGTCAGTCCAGTTTGCCACCTCCCTAGAGCTTGTCCTATGTTTGTTACTTAGCTGGAGTAATTTGTGATCTTCAACCACTAAGGATCATAACAGGGTGAGCAGTCAGGGTGGCGGGTAGATTCACTGTTTTAACATCAAAGATGGTGCATAAGGCCAGTTTCACATGTCCAAATTTCATGGTCCAAGTATAGACAGCAAAGTCCGTTGCAATCAAGGGTCTCCTGTCCCAAGCTCAAAAGTCTTACTGACATGTATTGTATGAAGCTGTTGAATTCTGGTCAGGAGATTCACGTCCAGTATGGACTGGGAATGCCAGTTGTCTAACGTCCAGAGTTTGATCATTTACATGGGCAGTCAATGACATAGGACATAGGGACATTGTGCCAATTCATTGAGACATGAACATTTTTCAGTGGGTGTATTCAGACTAGGATCCAATTCTGGAAAAAAGTACATAAATATGAGATTTTGGTTCATCTAACACAGTGTCACATCCATGTTATCGTCTATGTTAGGCTAGGATGTTATATTTATACCAGTGATAATATGTAACTAGTTTTTGTTGAAGGTTTTAAATGTGAGGGAGAGTCTGACCAGTTGGGATAGTGAGTTCTAGAGTATGGGGGAAGGACAGGAGAAATCTTGAAGACAATTAGGTAAGGAGCACACAAGAGGAGAACCTGAGAAGAAGGGTTTGTTAACAACGGAGACTACGTGTGAGAAGGGCAGGAGATTAGGGCAGACATATATGGAGGGTATAGGTTATGGACCAGAGATTACAAGTTGACGGTATTCTATGGGCAATGTTTAGCCATTGAAATGATTGGTTTATGGCAGCAGCAGAGTAGTATCGAGTGGAGAGATGAATTTCTTGGGCAGCAGAGTTGAGCATGGACTGGAGGAGTAGAAGAGTACTGGATGGGAGACCAAAGAGAGAACATGGATGTTGCAGTGGTATAAGAGGGAGATGATGACATGATGGCATGCACCAATATTCTTGACTCAAGGGTGAAAAAAAGAGTGGATTTGAGAAATGTTTTTGGCCTGTAAGAGCCAGGAGGTAGTAAGGGATTGATTGAGGAAGCAGATGTGTGACACGGGAAAGTGCGGAGAAATTATCAGTTATTAATAGGTTTGGTGGGGAGCTTGGCCAAAAAGGTGGTAGGATAATTAATTTATTGTTTTTCTACATGTTCATCTTCAGAAGTTAGAGGAGAAGAGAATATACTTTTTCCGGAAACCAGAGAAGAAATTTCTGGGCCAGAGAATTTGAATGTTTTGTTAAAGTCTGCAATGGCAATAGATGCGAAAGATTGTAAAAGGAGGCAATGGTCAACTGTGTTTATGGTAGAGGACATGTCATGGAGGACTACAGAGTAATGACATGGGATAGAAGATCGTTAGTGATATCAGCTAATGCAGTTTTAGAAGACTGGTGAAGTTGGTAGAAAAGATGCAGCTGGTCAAAAAGTGAATCAGACGAGATGTGGGAGACCAGTTTAAGGTGGACATGCCATTCAAGGAGTATAAAGGCAAAAGGAGAAATTAGATGGAGCTCGACAAAGTGATGACAAATGTTCGGGTGGTGAGGTGGGATTTGGAAAGAAGGTAATGGTGGAGAAGCAGATTACGATTTGTGGACCACTGTACGAGGCTGAAGGAGGTCAGTAGTAGGAGTTCGAAGGCAGCTGAATGGCAGGTGTCAATGGGGATGTTAAACTTTTATGAGTAGCATAGCTCATCGCCTGATCCAAAATAAATCAAAATCTTGCAAAATTAATAGAAATCTTAAAGGAGTTTATAAGATTAGAAAAACATGCCAAATTTCTTCTGAAAACAGAAGCATTTTTATCCATGGACTTTAATGTTCCCATTACTGTATACATAGACAACTTGGCTTGTCCTGCAGACAAAGCTAAAATATAAAGTTTTGTCTGTTGGCAGCTAATTCATGGAGGTCAACACTTTATTATTCCTCATATGTCCCCTACAGGGCGAAGCCAGGTGTGTTTTATCAGCTTAGGACTCTCTGACCCCTTTAATCCTGGGATCAGACATATTACTGCAATAATCAGTCTGTATCATGTAGTTATTACTTTGATGTTACCTCCAAAAACACTGAGCCACTCCATGACACTAAGGGTTGACGTAGATTACGGATGTGGATAAATGAATCGAAGATGGTAGTGAGAGAAAAGAACCCATAGTCCTTCTTGAGCATTATGTAACATAAAGGGGATCCCTCAGTGGGATACTGCTCTTATCGCACAGGGGTGAACAGGTGCGTATTTACACCCAGTGATTGGCCTTGTGTTCTCAATCTCTCAGCACTCCCTGAAACTATTTATGGGAGCACTCTCTTATGGGATCAGTTCCTGGAACTGGTTGTAGGACCATTCCCTAACACTGTTTGTGGGAGCAGTCCCTGGCACTGATTATAGGAGCACTCCCCGAGATACTTTATGGGAGCACTCCATGGCACTCTTTATGGGAGCACTTCCTGAGACTGTTATTGGGAGCACTCCATGACACTGTTTATGGGAGCACTCCCTGACACTATTTATGTGCGCACTCTCTGAGACTGTTTATGGCAGCACTCCATGGCACTCTTTATGGGAGTACTCTTTGGCACTGTTATGGGAGCACTCCCTGACACTGTTTATAAGAGCACTCCCTGAGACTATTTATGTTAGCACTTCCTGAGACTATTTATGGGAGCACTCCATGGCACTCTTTATGGGTGCACTCTTTGGCACTGTTTATGTGGGCGCCCCCTAACTCTGTTTATGGGAGCACTTCCTGACACAGTTTATGGGAGCACTTCCTGAGACTGTTTATGGGAGCACTCCATGGCACTCTTTATGGGAGCACTCCCTAGCACTGTTTATGGGAGCACTCCCTGACACTGTTTATGGGAGCTCTCCATGGCACTCTTTATGGGAGCACTCCCTAGCACTGTTTATGGGAGCACTCCCTGACACTGTTTATTTGAGCACTCCCTGACACTGTTTATGGGAGCACTTCCTGACACTGTTTATGGGAGCTCTCCATGGCACTCTTTATGGGTGTACTCTTTGGCACTGTTTATGGGAGCACTCCCTGACACTGTTTATGGGAGCACTTCCTGAGACTGTTTATGGGAGCACTCCATGGCACTCTTTATGGGAGCACTCCCTAGCACTGTTTATGGGAGCACTCCCTGACACTGTTTATTTGAGCACTCCCTGACACTGTTTATGGGAGCTCTCCATGGCACTCTTTATGGGTGTACTCTTTGGCACTGTTTATGGGAGCACTCCCTGACACTGTGTATGGGAGCACTTCCTGAGACTGTTTATGTGAGCACTCCATGGCACTCTTTATGGGAGTACTCCCTAGCACTGTTTATGGGAGCACTCCCTGAGACTATTTATGTGAGCACTTCCTGAGACTGTTTATGTGAGCACTCCATGGCACTCTTTATGTGAGTACTCTTTGACACAGTTTATGGGAGCACTCCCTGACACTGTTTATGGGAGCACTTCCTGACACTGTTTATGGGAGCACTTCCTGACACTGTTTATGGGAGCTCTCCATGGCACTCTTTATGGGTGTACTCTTTGGCACTGTTTATGGGAGCACTCCCTGACACTGTGTATGGGAGCACTTCCTGAGACTGTTTATGTGAGCACTCCCTGGCACTGTTATAGGAGCACTCCCTGGCACTGTTTATGAGACTGTAAGATGCTAGCAGGTGTAAAGGATGCAGTGACACACAGAAGGCAGAGCAAGGGTTAACAGGTATTTTTATGTAAAACAATAGTAGGTCAAGCAGAGGGGTACTATTATAAAGGTAACAACAGTTTAACTTATCAGTCTCTGGGCCTTGGTGGTAGGGGGCTGGAAGATCCCTCGGTGGTTCCACAGGCGGCACGAGATGTCTCTGAACCGGTCCCGCAGAAAGGCGATGCACTGTCTCCTCGTGGTGGTGAATCCTCCGGGTTCTTCGGCACATGGTCGTCTGGTACAGGCACAAGATGTTGCAGAGGTGTAGGTCCGCAGCACAGCAGATGAAGCAAACAGTTCAGTAGACAAGGCGGCAGAAGAAGTACATAGTCCAGCAGTCACAGCCACAGGAGCAGGCCGGTTCTCAGTGGGCACCGCAGGGATATGGCTGAGCTGTGCCTCCACGGTGGTCAGAGGAACAATGCTATGCACTCCGTACTAGTCACTGTATGGTATGGACATCTCTCTGGGCTGTGTGTCATCAGTCAGGATGGAGTTGCTAACCGGGTATGATGGCACAGATAGCTGGCATGAGTAAGTCGAGAGGGAGTCAACCGTCTCTGTGCTCACACGCTGGTTCACCGCCAAAAGCCCCATCTTTCCGCACACACCGCTATTCCCTGCCCAATTGACGAGCCTTCCTCTAGAGCTGGAGACCAATCAATTAAAAGTGAGCAGGTAGAAGCCAATGGGAAAAAGCCCCATTGCACCTAATCCCTTTTTTGTGATGGGCCACCAGGGTTCAGGCTAAGACATAGCTGTGCCTGACATTTTCACATTACCATCTTCCTACTTACCGCACAAGCAATTTACATTGATGGCTGTCCTGATATTTTTTGCTTCTGTGACCCAGAAAATTGCTGCAGAATCCTAACCTGGATGAAATCTATGGCATGATCTGGTCATATGGGGGAGGTGGGAAGAGCCGGACGTTGGATCGTTTTAAGTGTGGCCGTTGTTCCTTGGCAGACACTGCTCCGATTGTTCCACGTTGTCAGGCTCGCCTTTAATGTCTCTGTGTAGCAGCAATTTGCTGATGGGGATAAGATATATTTGTGAGAAGTCCATTTGAAAGTTCACATGAGGATCACATGTCCTGGCATTAGAATCATCCTGGGAGGCGGAAACAACAATGATCGTTAATCATCCATCCTCTTTAATGATTATGATAAACACCATCAGAGACGTTCCCATTGTTTCCAACACAGCTGAGCTGTGTTCTAAGTATCATAGAGACACGAAGAAGCGTGATCCGCGGAGATAAGAACAACTTTATGTAACTTTAACGAACCTAAGCACAGTGACTGAAGTTCATTCATTCCACACAAGAGAAAACTGTGCAATACTTGGTCATGCCCAAATCTACGTGCCATGTTCCTTCCAATATTAGGTCATGCCCAAGTCTATGTGCCAAGTTCCTTGCAATACAAGGTCATGCCCATATCTACATGCCTTGCTATCTGCAATACTAGGTCATGCCCATGTCTATGTGCCTTGTTCACTACAAAACAAAGTCATGCCCATGTATATGTGCCTATTTCCATACAATGCTAGGTCATGCCCATGTCTATATGCCTTGTTCCATGCAAAACTAGGTCATGCCCATATCTACAATCCTTGTTCCATGCTCAACTAGGTCATGCCCCTGTCTACATGCCTTGTTCTCTGCAATACTAGATCATGCTCATGTTTACATGCCTTGTTCTTTGCAATACTAGGTCATGCCCATGTCTACGTGCCTTGCTCCATGCAATACTAAGTTATGCTCACGTTTACGTGCTATATTCCTTTCAACACTAGGTAATGACCTTGTATTTGTGATATCTTAATAATGCCAGACATATATTTTCAGTAGGCCAGGAGACATAGACTATTGTCCATACAAGTCTGAAAGTTGACTCTTGAATTGATGTGTTTTTCTTCATTGGGTCAAGAGACATATGCAATTGTTCATATGAGCCTAAACGTTGACTCTTGAAATTATGTGTTTTTCTTCGGTGGGTCAAGAGACATAGGTCATAGTTCATATGAGCTTAAACATTGACCCTTGAAGTGATTATTGTGTTAATATCCTTGGAGGACATGGATGCAGGATAATTGAACAATGCTAATACGTTTATTACCCATTGTACAAGTTCATATAGCTTGATGACCTGCAAACGGTGAAGGACAAACTATGCAAATTGATTAAATACTCGAACAATGAGAGTTGATCTCATCCCACCTTCCCCCTGACCTGTGAATGATGGCCTCGAGGACAGCTGTGGGTATAAAAAGGGATTGCTATCCTTCTGCAAAAAGACTCTACAGAATAACAGCCAAGGTACCATGGCTCCATCAAGAGGGATACAGATTTGAGACATTCTACAGGATGCCAGCTTAAGAGACCACAGCCCTAGCTGGAGGAATACAGATCTGCTCCATTGAATATTACTAAATCCATGGAGACGTTCGGAAAAGCCATCAGGTCACCTGGCCCCATGTAGACATTCAGAGAAGCCAAGTTGGGACCATCGAGTCACCTAGCCCCTTGGAGACATTCGGAGAAGCCAGGTTGGGACAATCAGATCACCTGGCCACAGACTGGCCAATGGACTGTCGCTACCTCCTCTCTGTAGGTGCCCACCAAAAGCGAGGTGACCCTGGTGGGTGTAGTCATCCTTGGAAGCCATCCTTGCTCTAATCCCGGCAGGCCAGTGGAACGATGACACTTTGCAATTTGCACCATCTTGTGCATTTGCTGGGACTGTTCTATATGTTATTGTCTTTTGGTGGTTCAATAAAGTATTACCACACTGTTTTACCCTCACCCTGTGTTGTCTGAATAGTATTATGCCCACGGAAAGGAGTGCGGGCATTCAATGGGATGAGCCCTGGTCCATGCGGTCTTTCTGAAGTCAGCCGGGCCAGCGGATGAGAGCACCCACTGACCTTCGTGTCTCCACACTAGATCATGCCCATGTCTACGTGCCATGTTCCCCGCAAAACTAGGTCATGCTCATGTCTAATTGCCAAGTTTTCTCCAATAACAGGTCATGCCCATGTCTACATTACTTTTTCCATGCAATACTAGAGAATGCTTATGTCTATGTGCCATTTTCCCACAATACGAGGTCATGCCAATGTCTATATACATTGTTCCGTACAATACTAGATCTTGCTTATGTCTATGTGCAATGTTCCCTTCATTACTACATCATGCCCTTGTCTATGTGCCATGTTCTCTCCAATGCTAGGTCCTGCCCTTGTCTACATGCCATATTACCTACAGTACTAGATCATGCCCATGTCTATGTGCCATGTTACCCGCAATACTAGGTCATGCCCATGTCTATGTGCCATGTTCCCTGCAATACTAGGTCATTTCCATGTCTACATGCCTTGTTCCTTCCAATACTAAAACATACCCATGTCTACTTGCCATGCTCGCTGCAGTACAAAGTAGTTTCCATGTCTACGTGTCTTGTTTCATGCGATACCAGGTCATGTCCATGACTAGGTGCCATATTCTATGCATTGTTTGAGATCTGCATTTGAGGACATTTTATTTGCTCAAAAGTCTGTTCCTCAAATAATGATCACATCTTCATATTAACTGCCAGACCACTTTCATTAAAAATCCAAAGGTGGACCTATAAACAGAGAGAACCTCGATAATCATTGATAGAAGTAAAGTAACAACTTAAAATATATTGGAGCCATACATTGCCCCAACAGTGTCAGTAAGAGAGTGCATTATTGTTAGCCTCAGTTGCCCCCATAAACATTGCCTGAAAGACAGTAGTCCCAGAAATGGAATCAGTCAAAAATTGAGTCCGTATACAATGGCAGGTAGAGAAGGCGCGGGGTGAGGAATGCTGAGAGAGAAAACAAGTGACTGTATGATGTGTCTGGATGCCGATAAGAACCGTCTGGAGGTTGGATGGAGTAGTCAAAAGTCCTGGACCAGAGTGAGATGAAGAGGAGGTTGACGAGAGAGTGTTTTCAACTTCCTTTCAAGAAGCGCCTCATCTCGAGTAAAGCTGGCATTTGTTGAAGACTATCTTGTGTGCATGTCCGTGCCTCCATTAGAGGTTTCCCCATCTAGGGCCATCCTACAGTTCTGTTAAAGAACCGCCATACACAGCCTTACACCTAAAATAGGCAGCAGTCTGGATTACTTCTATTGTATAAAGGACAACAACCCAAATTATTTAAACCCAATAGAGCCAAATAATGAGGCTACACCCGTCCCCACCCAAAGCTATATCCACTAACCCCATGTTTGGAAATATATGTAATTCCTAATATTCAAAATGTGCAAATATTTAACCTTGTCTCCCCGGAACACCCAGGAAGTCCTCTCCAAAAAAGTCCACTTTTGGGCATATTCGCCTAATCACTTCCTCTTTGCAGCCTAATTTCTCTTGACTTTCCCAGCAAAATCAGGACTGTTGGCAAGCACGGCATGAAGAAGTAAAACCTGTCAGGTCCAAGTTGCTTCTGTTGGTTTCTGGTCACACTGGCCCACTTACATTACCAATGGATCCTCTTATAACGGACCTGCAAAGTCCAGCAGAAAACAGCTCTATTTGGAATTGACTTTTTGGAGGAGCCATTCACCTGCCATTTGTCTAGTCAATATCAGAGGTAACATCTATGGGGCTCAGGTTGAAAAGTGTCCTTAACCTCAAAATGTTCTGAGTTTATAAATTCCTCTGCCGGTAAATGATCGGGGACAGATTAACGACTTCAGCCCCACGGACATCACAGCCAGTGCCGGCCCAGTTAGTAATATGAAATGTATGTCTGGCATAAACAGGCTCCTCACAGCTCAGCTGCTTCTTGGGCTCGGAACTCGGCCTTACGGCTTCTTGTGGTTTCTATTTTGTCACGTCCTTCTACGAATATGGAGATTGAGTAATTACATATCTACTGTCATCCGTAAGAACGTCAGTAAGATCTCACTGTGGATGCCGAGGCTGAAGGCGACCGGTGACTCACAGCAGGGTAATTAGTCGTCACTCGTCTACACTTGGTGTTCCAGACAAAAAAAATAGACAGATATGAAATAGGAATAAATCACTTTCTATATGTCTGCTTTCCTATATATTGGCCTACCTAATATCTATATGATATAATTGTATACTATATGGAGGAAAGTATTGTTCCTCAGGTCTTCTCAACTGGCCCCAGCGCCCACAGTGTACAACATCTGGCCTCTCTCCCCCGAAACCCCTGGGGTAACAAGTCTGTTCAAGACATTTCTTCCTCCTGAATCTTCCCCCATCACCTGTGAGTGATATTATTGAGAAGTGGAAGCCACGAAGTGGAGACCCCGTAACGTTACAGAGAGGGGGGCCAAGAGCTGAAAAACAGAGGGTAGAAAAGCCACCAACACTCTACTGACCTCATAGCTGCAGATTCCAGGTCTCCTTTTGTATTAACCTCAGCACAAACACTGCGGCCATCTGGGTTCCAGTGAGCAAGATATATTATTATACATAGGGGGCAGTATTATAGTACTTATATTCTTGTACATAGGGGCAGTATTATAGTAGTTATATTCTTGTACATAGGGGCAGTATTATAGTAGTTATATTCTTGTACATAGGAGCAGTATTATAGTAGTTATATTCTTGTACATAGGAGCAGTATTATAGTAGTTATATTCTTGTACATAGGAGCAGTATTATAGTAGTTATATTCTTCTACATAGGGGCAGTATTATAGTAGTTATATGCTTGTACATAGGGACAGTAATATAGTAGTTATATCATTGTATATAGGAGCAGTATTATAGTAGTTATATTCTTGTACATAGGGGAAGTACTATAGTAGTTATATTCTTGTACATAAGAACAGTATTATAGTAGTTATATTCTTGAACATAGGGGGCAGTATTATAGTAGTTATATTCTTGTACATAGGAGCAGTATTATAGTAGTTATATTCTTGTACATAGGAGCAGTATTATAGTAGTTATATTCTTGTACATAGGGGCAGTATGATAGTAGTTATATTCTTGTACATAGGAGCAGTATTATAGTAGTTATATTCTTGTACATAGGGGCAGTATTATAGTAGTTATATTCTTGTACATAGGGGCAGTATTATAGTAGTTATATTCTTGTACATAGGAGCAGTATTATAGTAGTTATATTCTTGTACATAGGAGGAGTATTATAGTAGTTATATTCTTGTACATAGGGGCAGTATTATAGTAGGTATATTCTTGTACATAGGAGCAGTATTATAGTAGTTATATTCTTGTACATAGGGGCAGTATTATAGTAGATATATTCTTGAACATAGGGGCAGTATTATAGTAGTTATATTCTTGTACATAGGGGCAGTATTATAGCAATTATATTCTTGTACATAGGGGCAGTATTATAGTAGTTATATTCTTGTACATAGGAGCAGTATTATAGCAGTTATATTCTTGTACATAGGATCAGTATTATAGTAGTTATATTCTTGTACATAGGGGGCAGTATTATAGTAGTTATATTCCTGTACATAGGAGCAGTATTATAGTAGCTATATTCTTGTACATAGGGGCAGTATTATAGTAGTTATATTCTTGTACATAAGAACAGTATTATAGCAGTTATATTCTTGTACAAAGGAGCAGTATTATAGTAGTTATATTCTTGTACATAAGAACAGTATTATAGTAGTTACATTCTTGTACATAGGAGCAGTATTATAGTAGTTATATGCTTGTACATAGGGACAGTAATATAGTAGTTATATCATTGTATATAGGAGCAGTATTATAGTAGTTATATTCTTGTACATAGGGGAAGTACTATAGTAGTTATATTCTTGTACATAAGAACAGTATTATAGTAGTTATATTCTTGAACATAGGGGGCAGTATTATAGTAGTTATATTCTTGTACATAGGGGCAGTATGATAGTAGTTATATTCTTGTACATAGGAGCAGTATTATAGTAGTTATATTCTTGTACATAGGGGCAGTATTATAGTAGTTATATTCTTGTACATAGGGGCAGTATTATAGTAGTTATATTCTTGTACATAGGAGCAGTATTATAGTAGTTATATTCTTGTACATAGGAGGAGTATTATAGTAGTTATATTCTTGTACATAGGGGCAGTATTATAGTAGGTATATTCTTGTACATAGGAGCAGTATTATAGTAGTTATATTCTTGTACATAGGGGCAGTATTATAGTAGTTATATTCTTGAACATAGGGGCAGTATTATAGTAGTTATATTCTTGTACATAGGGGCAGTATTATAGCAATTATATTCTTGTACATAGGGGCAGTATTATAGTAGTTATATTCTTGTACATAGGAGCAGTATTATAGCAGTTATATTCTTGTACATAGGATCAGTATTATAGTAGTTATATTCTTGTACATAGGGGGCAGTATTATAGTAGTTATATTCCTGTACATAGGAGCAGTATTATAGTAGCTATATTCTTGTACATAGGGGCAGTATTATAGTAGTTATATTCTTGTACATAAGAACAGTATTATAGCAGTTATATTCTTGTACAAAGGAGCAGTATTATGGTAGTTATATTCTTGTACATAAGAACAGTATTATAGTAGTTACATTCTTGTACATAGGAGCAGTATTATAGTAGTTATATGCTTGTACATAGGGACAGTAATATAGTAGTTATATCATTGTATATAGGAGCAGTATTATAGTAGTTATATTCTTGTACATAGGGGAAGTACTATAGTAGTTATATTCTTGTACATAAGAACAGTATTATAGTAGTTATATTCTTGAACATAGGGGGCAGTATTATAGTAGTTATATTCTTGTACATAGGAGCAGTATTATAGTAGTTATATTCTTCTACATAGGGGCAGTATTATAGTAGTTATATGCTTGTACATAGGGACAGTAATATAGTAGTTATATCATTGTATATAGGAGCAGTATTATAGTAGTTATATTCTTGTACATAGGGGAAGTACTATAGTAGTTATATTCTTGTACATAAGAACAGTATTATAGTAGTTATATTCTTGAACATAGGGGGCAGTATTATAGTAGTTATATTCTTGTACATAGGAGCAGTATTATAGTAGTTATATTCTTGTACATAGGAGCAGTATTATAGTAGTTATATTCTTGTACATAGGGGCAGTATGATAGTAGTTATATTCTTGTACATAGGAGCAGTATTATAGTAGTTATATTCTTGTACATAGGGGCAGTATTATAGTAGTTATATTCTTGTACATAGGGGCAGTATTATAGTAGTTATATTCTTGTACATAGGAGCAGTATTATAGTAGTTATATTCTTGTACATAGGAGGAGTATTATAGTAGTTATATTCTTGTACATAGGGGCAGTATTATAGTAGGTATATTCTTGTACATAGGAGCAGTATTATAGTAGTTATATTCTTGTACATAGGGGCAGTATTATAGTAGTTATATTCTTGAACATAGGGGCAGTATTATAGTAGTTATATTCTTGTACATAGGGGCAGTATTATAGCAATTATATTCTTGTACATAGGGGCAGTATTATAGTAGTTATATTCTTGTACATAGGAGCAGTATTATAGCAGTTATATTCTTGTACATAGGATCAGTATTATAGTAGTTATATTCTTGTACATAGGGGGCAGTATTATAGTAGTTATATTCCTGTACATAGGAGCAGTATTATAGTAGCTATATTCTTGTACATAGGGGCAGTATTATAGTAGTTATATTCTTGTACATAAGAACAGTATTATAGCAGTTATATTCTTGTACAAAGGAGCAGTATTATAGTAGTTATATTCTTGTACATAAGAACAGTATTATAGTAGTTACATTCTTGTACATAGGAGCAGTATTATAGTAGTTATATGCTTGTACATAGGGACAGTAATATAGTAGTTATATCATTGTATATAGGAGCAGTATTATAGTAGTTATATTCTTGTACATAGGGGAAGTACTATAGTAGTTATATTCTTGTACATAAGAACAGTATTATAGTAGTTATATTCTTGAACATAGGGGGCAGTATTATAGTAGTTATATTCTTGTACATAGGAGCAGTATTATAGTAGTTATATTCTTGTACATAGGAGCAGTATTATAGTAGTTATATTCTTGTACATAGGGGCAGTATGATAGTAGTTATATTCTTGTACATAGGAGCAGTATTATAGTAGTTATATTCTTGTACATAGGGGCAGTATTATAGTAGTTATATTCTTGTACATAGGGGCAGTATTATAGTAGTTATATTCTTGTACATAGGGGCAGTATTATAGTAGTTATATTCTTGTACATAGGGGCAGTATTATAGTAGTTATATTCTTGTACATAGGAGCAGTATTATAGTAGTTATATTCTTGTACATAGGGGCAGTATTATAGCAATTATATTCCTGTACATAGGAGCAGTATTATAGTAGCTATATTCTTGTACATAGGGGCAGTATTATAGTAGTTATATTCTTGTACATAAGAACAGTATTATTGCAGTTATATTCTTGTACAAAGGAGCAGTATTATAGTAGTTATATTCTTGTACATAGGGGCAGTATTATAGTAGTTATATGCTTGTACATAGGGACAGTAATATAGTAGTTATATTATTGTATATAGGAGCAGTATTATAGTAGTTATATTCTTGTACATAGGGGAAGTACTATAGTAGTTATATTCTTGTACATAAGAACAGTATCATAGTAGTTATATTCTTGTACATAGGAGCAGTATTATAGTAGTTATATTCTTGAACATAGGGGGCAGTATTATAGTAGTTACATTCTTGTACATAGGAGCAGTATTATAGTAGTTATATGCTTGTACATAGGGACAGTAATATAGTAGTTATATTATTGTATATAGGAGCAGTATTATAGTAGTTATATTCTTGTACATAGGGGAAGTACTATAGTAGTTATATTCTTGTACATAAGAACAGTATCATAGTAGTTATATTCTTGTACATAGGAGCAGTATTATAGTAGTTATATTCTTGAACATAGGGGGCAGTATTATAGTAGTTATATTCTTGTACATAGGAGCAGTATTATAGTAGTTATATTCTTGTACATAGGGGCAGTATTATAGTAGTTATATTCTTGTACATAGGGGGCAGTATTATACAAGTTATATTCTTGTACATAGCGGCAGTATTATAGTAGCTATATTCTTGTACATAGAGGCAGTATTATCGTAGTTATATTCTTGTACATAGCGGCAGTATTATAGTAGTTATATTCTTGTACATAGGGGCAGTATTATAGTAGTTATATTTTTGTACATAGAGGCAGTATTATAGTAGCTATATTCTTGTACATAGGAGCAGTATTATAGTAGTTATATTCTTGTACATAGTGGCAGTATTAGAGTAGTTATATTCTTGTTCATAGGGGCAGTATTATAGTAGTTATATTCTTGTACATAGGAGCAGTATTATAGTAGTTATATTCTTGTACATAGGGGCAGTATTATAGTAGCTATATTCTTGTACATAGGAGCAGTATTATAGTAGTTATATTCTTGTACATAGTGGCAGTATTATAGTAGTTATATTCTTGTTCATAGGGGCAGTATTATAGTAGATATATTCTTGTACATAGGAGCAATATTATAGTAGTTATATTCTTGTACATAGTGGCAGTATTATAGTAGTTATATACTTGTTCATAGGGGCAGTATTATAGTAGATATATTCTTGTACATAGGAGCAGTATTATAGTAGTTATATTCTTGTACATAAGAACAGTATTATAGTAGTTATATTCTTGTACATAGGAGCAGTATTATAGTAGTTATATTCTTGTACATAGGAGCAGTATTATAGTAGTTATATTCTTGTACGTAGGGGGCAGAATTATAGTAGTTATATTCTTGTACATAGGAGCAGTATTATAGTAGCTATATTCTTGTACATAGGAGCAGTATTATAGTAGCTATATTCTTGTACATAGGAGCAGTATTATAGTAGTTATATTCTTGTACATAGGGGCAGTACTATAGTAGTTATATTCTTGTACATAGGGGGCAGTATTAAAGTAGTTATATTCTTGTACATAGGGGGCAGTATTAAAGTAGTTATATTCTTGTACATAGGAGCAGTATTATAGTAGTTATATTCTTGTACATAGGGGCAGTATTATAGTAGTTATATTCTTGTACATAGGGGCAGTATTATAGTAGTTATATTCTTGTACATAGGGGGCAGTAATAAAGTAGTTATATTCTTGTACATAGGAGCAGTATTATAGTAGTTATATTCTTGTACATAGGGGCAGTATTATAGTAGTTATATTCTTGTACATAGGGGGCAGTATTATAGTAGTTATATTCTTGTACATAGGGAGCAGTATTATAGTAGTTATACATTACTTATCCTGTACTGATCCAGAGTTACCTCCTGTTTTATACTCCAGAGCTGCACTCACTATTCTGCTGGTGCAGTCACTGTGTACATATATTACATTACTGATCATAAGTTACATCCTGTATTATTCTCCAGAGCTGCGCTCACTATTCTGCTGGGGCAGTCGCTATGTAAATACATTACATTACTGATCCTGAGTTACATCCTGTATTATACCCCAGAGCTGCACTCACTATTCTGCTGATGCAGTCACTGTGTACATACATTACATTACTGATGCTGAACAGATCCTGAGTTACATCCTGTAATATTCTCCAAAGCTGCGCTCACTATTCTGCTAGTGCAGTCACTGTGTACATACATTGCATTACTGATCCTGTACTGATCCTAAATTACATCCTGTATTATTCTCCAGAGCTGCACTCACTATTCTGCTGGTGCAGTCACCGTGTACATAAATTACAATACTTATCCTGTACAGATCCTGAATTACATCCTGTACTATTCTCCAGAGCTGCACTCACTATTCTGCTGATGCTGTCACTGTGTACATACATTACATTACTGATCCTGAGTTACATCCTGTATTATATCCCAGAGCTGCACTCACTGTTCTGCTGGTGCAGTCACTGTGTACATACTTTACATTACTGATCCGGAGTTACATCCTGTATTATACCCCAGAGCTGCACTCACTATTCTGCTGATGCAGTCACTGTGTACATACATTACATTACTGATCCTGAGTTACATCCTGTATTATATCCCAGAGCTGCACTCACTATTCTGCTGGTGCAGTCACTGTGTACATACATTACATTACTGATCCTGAGTTACATCCTATATTATACCCCAGAGCTGCACTCGCTATTCTGCTGGTGCAGTCACTGTGTACATATATTAAATTACTGATCCTGAGTTACATCCTGTATTGTACTCCAGAGCTGCACTCACTATTCTGCTGGTGCAGTCACTGTGTACATACATTACATTACTGATCCTGAGTTACATCCTGTATTATACCCAAGAGCTGCACTCACTATTCTGCTGGTGCAGTCACTGTGTACATACATTACATTACTGATCCTGAGTTACATCCTGTATTATACCCCAGAGCTGCACTCACTATTCTGCTGGTGCAGTCACTGTGTACATACATTACATTACTGATCTTGAGTTACCTCCTGTATTGTACTCCAGAGCTGCACTCACTATTCTGCTGGTGCAGTCACTGTGTGCATACAATACATTACTGATCCTGAGTTACATCCTGTATTATACCCCAGAGCTGCACTCACTATTCTGCTGGTGCAGTCACTGTGTACATACATTACATTACAGATCCTGAGTTACATCCTGTATTATACCCCAGAGCTGCACTCACTATTCTGCTGGTGCAGTCACTGTGTACATACATTACATTACTGATCCTGAGTTACATCCTGTATTATACTCCAGAGCTGCACTCACTATTCTGCTGGTGCAGTCACTGTGTACATACATTAAATTACTGATCCTGAGTTACCTCCTGTATTATACCCCAGAGCTGCACTCACTATTCTGCTGGTGCAGTCACTGTGTACATACATTACATTACTGATCCTGAGTTACATCCTGTATTACACTCCAGAGCTGCACTCACTATTCTGCTGGTGCAGTCACTGTGTACATACATTACATTACTGATCCTGAGATACCTCCTTCATTATACCCCAGAGCTACACTCACTATTCTGCTGGTGCAGTCACTGTGTACATACTTTACATTTCTGATCCTGAGTTACATCCTGTATTATACTCCAGAGCTGCACTCACTATTCTGCTGGTGCAGTCACTGTGTACATACATTACATTACTGATCTGGAGTTACATCCTGTATTATACTCCAGAGCTGCACTCACTATTCTGCTGATGCAGTCACTGTGTGCATACATTACATTACTGATCCGGAGTTACATCCTGTATTATATTCCAGAGCTGCACTCACTATTCTGCTGGTGCAGTCACTGTGTGCATACATTACATTACTGATCCTGAGTTACATCCTGTATTATACCCCAGAGCTTCACTCACTATTCTGCTGGTGCAGTCACTGTGTACATACATTACATTTCTGATCCTGAGTTACATCCTGTATTATACTCCAGAGCTGCACTCACTATTCTGCTGGTGCTGTCACTGTGTACATACATTACATTACTGATCCTGAGTTACCTCCTGTATTATACCCCAGAGCTGCACTCACTATTCTGCTGATGCTGTCACTGTGTACATACATTACATTACTGATCCTGAGTTACATCCTGTATTATATCCCAGAGCTGCACTCACTATTCTGCTGGTGCAGTCACTGTGTACATACATTACATTACTGATCCGGAGTTACATCCTGTATTATACCCCAGAGCTGCACTCACTATTCTGCTGATGTAGTCACTGTGTACATACATTACATTACTGATCCTGAGTTACATCCTGTAATATATCCCAGAGCTGCACTCACTATTCTGCTGGTGCAGTCACTGTGTACATACATTACATTACTGATCCTGAGTTACATCCTATATTATACCCCAGAGCTTCACTCGCTATTCTGCTGGTGCAGTCACTGTGAACATATATTAAATTACTGATCCTGAGTTACATCCTGTATTGTACTCCAGAGCTGCACTCACTATTCTGCTGGTGCAGTCACTGTGTACATACATTTCATTACTGATCCTGAGTTACCTCCTTCATTATACCCCAGAGCTGCACTCACTATTCTGCTGGTGCAGTCACTGTGTACATACATTACATTACTGATCCTGAGTTACATCCTGTATAATACTCAAGAGCTGCACTCACTATTCTGCTGGTGCTGTCACTGTGTACATACATTACATTACTGATCCTGAGTTACCTCCTGTATTATACCCCAGAGCTGCACTCACTATTCTGCTGATGCAGTCACTGTGTACATACATTACATTACTGATCCTGAGTTACATCCTGTATTATATCCCAGAGCTGCACTCACTATTCTGCTGGTGCAGTCACTGTGTACATACATTACATTACTGATCCGGAGTTACATCCTGTATTATACCCCAGAGCTGCACTCACTATTCTGCTGGTGCAGTCACTGTGTACATACATTTCATTACTGATCCTGAGTTACCTCCTTCATTATACCCCAGAGCTGCACTCACTATTCTGCTGGTGCAGTCACTGTGTACATACATTACATTTCTGATCCTGAGTTACATCCTGTATTATACTCCAGAGCTGCACTCACTATTCTGCTGGAGCAGTCACTGTGTACATACATTACATTACTGATCCGGAGTTACATCCTGTATTATACTCCAGAGCTGCACTCACTATTCTGCTGATGCAGTCACTGTGTGCATACATTACATTACTGATCCGGAGTTACATCCTGTATTATATTCCAGAGCTGCACTCACTATTCTGCTGGTGCAGTCACTGTGTACATACATTACATTTCTGATCCTGAGTTACATCCTGTATTATACTCCAGAGCTGCACTCACTATTCTGCTGGTGCAGTCACTGTGTACATACATTACATTACTGATCCTGAGTTACCTCCTGTATTATACCCCAGAGCTGCACTCACTATTCTGCTGATGCAGTCACTGTGTACATACATTACATTACTGATCCTGAGTTACATCCTGTATTATATCCCAGAGCTGCGCTCACTATTCTGCTGGTGCAGTCACTGTGTACATACATTACATTACTGATCCTGAGTTACCTCCTGTATTATACCCCAGAGCTGCGCTCACTATTCTGCTGGTGCAGTCACTGTGTACATACATTAGATTACTGATCCTGAGTTACATCCTGTATTATACCCCAGAGCTGCGCTCACTATTCTGCTGGTGCAGTCACTGTGTACATACATTACATTACTGATCCTGAGTTACATCCTGCATTATACCCCAGAGCTGCACTCACTTATTCTGCTGGTGCAGTCACTGTGTACATACATTACTGATCCTGAGTTACATCCTGTATTATACTCCAGAGCTGCACTCACTATTCTGCTGGTGCAGTCACTGTGTACATACATTACATTACTGATCCTGAGTTACATCCTGTAGTATACCCCAGAGCTGCACTCACTATTCTGCTGGTGTAGTCACTGTGTACATACATTTCATTACTGATCATGTGTTACCTCCTGTATTATACTCCAGAGCTGTACTCACTATTCTGCTGGTGCAGTCACTGTGTACATATATTACATTACTGATCCTGAGTTACATCCTGTATTATATTCCAGAGCTGCACTCACTATTCTGCTGGTGCAGTCACTGTGTACATACATTACATTACTGATCCTGAGTTACATCCTGTAGATCTTTTATTATAAAAATGAAAAACATAACAATAATAGCAGAAAACATAACAAAAATATTAGCCAGAAAATAATCCGTATACTGAACACTGGTCCAGCCGCTCATTCTCTCCTCTCACACAGTATATACAGAATAATAACTACTTTGACCTTCAGGTCCGGTCACCAAACAAAATAATAATAACAAATAAAATAAACAATGGCAAACAAAGACTATATACATGAACTTTTTTTTTTTTTAGTTTTAAATAAAATAACTACAAATTAAACAAATATATACAATACTACAAGCTATCCTCCATTCCCAACCCCCCGCACTAACCTGAGAGTTGGTCCTGCGTCTCATGCCTCAGTCAATGTCCAACGTCCATAGGCCAGATCAGGCAGTGCCAGTTTTCCCCCCAAACAACCCAGTGTCCCATAGTCCCACAAGATAATCCCACCTCCCCCCCTTTCCCACCACCCAACCTAACACCTACACCCAAATCTATATCCCCATATACAATATATACACTATATACAGCAGCACACCACAATAATTACAAAACACGACGCCCAAGTTCGGCGCCTGCAGCCCTACATCACTGTATAATCAAACAAAACAAAATTCTACAGTGTCAGCAGCAGCCCACCACCAGGAAAGGAGATGACCAGACTAGGGCACACGAAAAGAAAAGCCCCTCCAGAGGAGCGCAGCCCTCCGTGCGCCCAGTCTCCCATACTCCAGAGAGCGCACCTTCACCAGGTCACCGAGTATGGTCCTAAACACATCGTCCACTGGGAGGATTTTTCGTTGCGTCGATACTAAGCACCGTGCGTTCCACGTGTGATACCTAACCACTGCGCTAACTAGAAATAAGGTGCAGCGGTCCCGACCACCCAGGTCTCCGAATGCTCCATAGGCCCATTCCGCATAGGAGAGACCGGCCAGCCGAGACCAGCCAATGAAGGCGCCCACCCTGTTGTATACCTCTGTGTTGAAGGGACAATGAAGCAGGAAGTGGTCCATGCTTTCCAGCAAGGTACCACAATGCTCCCGAGGACAATTCCTGTCCTCAGAGCTCCTACACTTCAGATTGTCCCTCACACACAGTTTCCCATGCAAGCAGCGCCAAGCCAAGTCCCAAAACTTCGAGGGGATCCTGATAGAATTCAAAAGATGCAAACCCACCCCAAGATCCCGACTTGGGCAGTCCCTGAGCGCCAGAGGCCTCTGGAAATGGGTCAACAGAACCCTACCGTCAAGTAGTTTCCTTGGCAGAGTCCTGATCTCCCACATTCCCAGACCCCACCGACGAATTACCTTCAGAACCAAGGTAGCGTAAGCCGGAAGATTTCCATGCGGTGTGCGAAGATCCTTCACTTGCCCTCCTGTCTCCCATTCCTGGAAGAAACGCTGAAACCATCCCCTACAGGAGAATACCCACGGAGGAGCCCTCTCTTTCCAGAGGTTTGCGATATTGATCTTAATGAAGGTATCCACAAGGAATACCACAGGGTTGACCATACCCAACCCTCCTAGTCTCCTCGTACGGTAAGTAACCTCCCTCTTGACCAGGTTCAGTCTATTCCCCCATAACAGTTGGAAGAACAAACTGTAGACCCGAGTCCAGAGAGATTCCGGCAAGATGCACACACTGCCCAGATAAATCAGTAAAGGGAGCAAGTAAGTTTTGATCAGGTTTACCCTTTCCCTTAGGGTCAAAGACCAACCCTTCCATTGGTTCACCTTCTGAGTGGCGATCTCTAGCCTGCTGTCCCAATATTGTTTGGGGTAATCCCCCTGGCCAAATTCGATGCCAAGGACTTTTGCAGAGACTTTGGGTCCTGGAAGGGTGTCCGGGAGATCAAAACCAGGATCTCCTCCTCCCAGCCAGAGACTCTCACACTTATCCCGGTTGATCTTGGACCCGGATGCCTCCGAGTAGCGATCTACCTCTGACATCAGCCACCCCGCCTCCTCGTGAGAGGAAGCAAACACAGTGACATCATCGGCATACGCCACCACCCTCAGAGTGGCTTCCGGTGCTGACTGATCCATCCCGATCCCGGCCAACGGTCCACGTTTCACCCTCCTAAGAAGAGGGTCAATCGCAAACACGTACAGCAGCGGGCTCAAGGGACAACCCTGGCGAACACCGGACCCAACCTCAAAAGAGCTACCAATCCAACCATTCACAAGCGGGAAACTCTCTGCCCCACTGTACAAGGTCTTAAGCCAATCAACAAACCCCCCCGGCAGGCCATATCTCAGAAGGACGGACCAGAGGTACTCGTGATTAACCCGATCAAACGCTTTTGCCTGGTCCAGTGACAGCATGTACCCCTTCCAGTGACCTGCCCTACCCTGCTCCACTGCCTCTCGGACACAGAGCACAGCACTAAATGTGCTGCGGCCTGGAACAGAGCAATGCTGGGCCCCCGAAAGGAGTCGGGGTGCAAATTTCATCAGCCGATTAAACAGCACCTTTGCCAGAACCTTCCTGTCTGCATTGAGAAGCGCTATGGGACGCCAATTCTCAATGCAAGACAGGTCCTTACCCTTTGACAAGATGATCAGAGCAGACCTCCTCATTGACTTCGGCAGAGTGCCCGAGGAAAGACACTCATTGAATACCTCAGTCAAGAGGGGAACCAAAACGTCCTTAAAGGTCTTATAGAATTCAGATGTTAAGCCATCTGGACCAGGCGATTTTTTGGGGGCAAGCCCTTCAATCGCCAACTGAACTTCCTCTTCCCTGATCATTTCTGTCAAAACGTCAAGAGAGGGGTCTACCCCTGGTTCGGGGACAGCTTCTGCCAGGAAAGCCGACATCTCATCCCAATCAAGATCCCTCTTCCCCAAGAGGTGCGAGTAGAAGGATCTGACAACCTCCAGGATCCCTGATCTGGATCGCCTCAGGGACCCCGTAGTGTCGACCAGTCCTGTAACCACTTTACTATTCACTGACATCTTGCAGTTTCTGTAAGGGTCGGGCGAGCGGTACTTCCCGTAATCCCTCTCAAAAACCAAAGATGCGTGTCTATCGTACTGACACCTCATAAGCAAAGATTTCACTCTGGAGATCTCCTCGCGGCTACCTCCAGTTGAGACAAGATGCTCGAGTTTCCTCCTCAGACCCTGATACAGGCGGTACCTGCTCAGACTCCTGAGGCTCGAGAGCTGGCGGAAGAATCTCGCCACCCTTTCCTTGAACATCTCCCACCACTCTGACCTACTACTACAAAGATCCAGTAAGGGTACCTGGCTCTGAAGAAAATCCTCAAAGGACTGTCTTATCTCCGCTTCTTCCAAGAGAGACGAATTGAACCTCCAAAAGCCTCTTCCCATCTGGAGGGTCTCTGTAACATTCAGAGAAAACAAAATTAAACAGTGGTCGGAGAACTTCACCTCAACAACAAACACTGCTGAAGAGACAGCTTCCTCCTTTAAATAAAACCTATCTATTCTGGACCTACAGTTACCTCTATGATAGGTGAACCCCTCGTGGCCTGGGGTGTGCCGAATGTGGACATCCACCAGGCGAGCCTCACTAGCTATACTATTAAGGGCGACGCTATCATAAGTCAGCTTGTCTCTGGAACCTCCTCTATCTCGGGCCTCGTGACAGCATTGAAGTCCCCTCCAAAGACAACCTGCCGACTTGTAAAAAGGTAGGGCTTGATCCTCATAAAGAGACACTTCCGGTCCCACTTAGATTGGGGACCATAGATGTTAATGAGCCGGAGCTCTTGTCCCTTCATGAGGACATCTAAGATCAGGCACCTCCCCATTTCTAACTCAATAACCCGTCGGCATTCCACCGGTGCGGTAAAAAGGACCGCCACTCCGCTATACGGCTCGGCCGCAAGAGACCAATAGGAGGGCCCGAGTCTCCACTCCCTCTTAGCTTTAAACACATCTGCCATGTTTGGCAGCCTGGTCTCTTGCAAAACGAAAATGTCAGCTTCAACCCGGCTGAGAAAATCAAAGGCCGCAAATCTAGCTGTATTTGACTTTATGCTGGCGACATTAATGGACGCCAGCGTCAACGGAGTGGGTTCCGCCATCATTGGTGATTGAGTTAGATGGCTTTCTTTTTCCCACTCCCCTTATCCTCTGCCTCCCCCTCTTTAATGACATGGAGGTATCCATTTCCACGCGTTTTTTATTTTTTTTGTCCTCGTCTCCGGACTCTGGGCCAGTCCCTCCCTCCAAAGATCTTATGTTCCCAGAAGGAGGAGACTCGGCGCCCCCTGTGAGCCCCGCCGAAGCCAGAACCTCACCCTCAGCTTCCTCCTCAGAGGAAGAGATGTTTTCAAGGGCTTGGAACCGGTTAGAAAGACCAACCAGAGGGGAGTCGGTTTTTCCTTCCTTAGGTACCTTGGTCAGAGTGAGAGAAGATTTTTTTCCTCCCTTCTTTCTCTTCTTTTTGGTGCCGAGCTTACGCTTGTCCTCTAGCCACTGCCTATTATCCTCATCCATACTTTCATAATGGGAGGACTCTGAGGCAGTGGCACTCTCCTCCCTGTGGATCCTCCTGACCTCCTCATCCAACTCATCATCCCTTGGGGCCTCAGCAGCAAGACTGGCATCCAGGACAGGGGCCGCCCCAGTAGCCCGAGGCTCGCCCAGCTCCCTATCCTGTCTGCGCTTGTCTAGACGCCTTAGCTGGGCAGGCGTCTTTTTATTGCTTTTCTTCCTTGGCCCCTCAGCTCCCTCACCCTTGCTAGTCCCTTCCCCAGCAGAATCAGCCTCACGGCTTCCTCCCACCAGGGTCACGACTGCGTTAGCGAAGGAGCGAGGACAACGGCTGAATGGGTGACCTAACTCACCACACAGGTGGCACCTAATCTCCACACAAGATGCAGCAAGATGGCCGACATCCCCACACAATGCACACTTCTGCACAGTGCAGTTTGCGCTGAAGTGTGTGGGGTCGCCGCACTTGTGACAGAGCTTCGGTTGCCCCTGGTAGAAGACCAGGATACAATCCCTACCCAGGAAGGCAGATGATGGTATGTGGGCAACCGTACCACCTGAACGCTTAAGTTTTACCATAAACGTCCAGGCCCCTGACCAGATACCAAACTCATCACAGTTTTTCTTTGGTATCTCCACTACCTCTCCATACCGGCCAAGCCACGTCATGATGTCATAACAAGAAAGCGACTCGTTACATGTCATCATGGTCACTTTCTTGACTTGATTTTGGCGAGACACCGCCTGAACGGCAAAGTCTCGCCAGCCGGGCTCATTTTTTGCCAACTCATAGTTCGACCAGAAAAGTTCAAGCCCCTCCGGCCGAACAAAGCTGACATCAAACTCAGGTGTGGAATAGGGATGTTTCAAGGCGTAGATGTCAATCGCCTTGAAGCCCATCTGTTGTGATTTTGCTTTTTGCTCCCTCTAGTGGTCATTAGTGATTTGACTCTGGAGCGTCTGTCTTTTCCTATATCCTCACCTGGGCCGTTAGTTCAGGGGCGTTGCTATATAAGCTCCCTGGACCTTCAGTTCAATGCCTGGCATCGTTGAAATCAGAGCTAATCTGTTGTGCTCTTGTCCTCTGATCCTGGTTCCTGTTTTTCAAGCTAAGTCTGCTTCTTTGCTTTTTGCTTTTGTTTTGTTTGGTATTTTTGTCCAGCTTGTTCCTATCTGTATCCTGACCTTTGCTGGAAGCTCTAGGGGGCTGGTGTTCTCCCCCCGGACCGTTAGACGGTTCGGGGGTTCTTGAATCTCCAGCGTGGATTTTTATAGGGTTTTTGTTGACCAGATAAGTTATCTTGCTATATTCTGCTATTAGTAAGCTGGCCTCTCTTTGCTGAACCTGGTTCATTTCTGTGTTTGTCATTTCCTCTTACCTCACCGTTATTATTTGTGGGGGGCTTGTATCTTGCTTTGGGGTCCCTTTCTCTGGAGGCAAGAGAGGTCTTTGTTTTCTTCTCCTAGGGGTAGTTAGATTCTCCGGCTGGCGCGAGTCATCTAGCGATCACCGTAGGCATGATCCCCGGCTACTTCTAGTGTTGGCGTTAGGAGTAGCTATTTGGTCAACCCAGTTACCACAGCCCTATGAGCTGGATTTTTGTATCTTGCAGACTTACACGTTCCTCTGAGACCCTGTCCACTGGGGTCATAACACCCATCCTCAGCAGGAGCTCCACAACCTTCGACCTTGGAGGACATGCATCACTGCCCCTCCACCGAAGACGGACCACATTCCTACGCACACTACCCGGCCCGGCTGTTGGGAGGGACCACACTGTATCCCCCCCTCTTTGCTCTCGGAAGGCCCCGAGGCCATGCCTCTCTATCCAGAAGGATAGATCAACCTCTCGACCCTCTACCATTAGTGATCTCTCTCCCCTCTTTAGAGCCTCCAGGAGACGCCGTTGCAACATGCCGTCCCCAGAGCCCAGAGACGAGGAGGACGCCCTATTTCCCCCGGAGGTGACAGCGGCATAACTTCTGACAGGTGCTGCCACCACCGGGGGGGCAACCGGACCAGTGACCACATCCACACCAACAGCATCACCATTACCCACCTCCATAACCTCCTCACCCTCCACCAAACCAGCAACCACACCACTAGACAAAGAGTTTTCCTCATCCATACCCACCACCACATTCACTCCTGCTGGACCAGTGACAACAGGGGGTGACATTTTGGCCTCCGCATCATCAGGCACAAGGGGCTGAGTCTCCTCCACAGAACTGGAGGCGACCTCACCCCTGGTTTTATGTGTGCCCTCCGCATCATCAGATGATATTTTCCGCTGCTTCATGGTTGCTACCAGGCGCCGTTGATCTTTAGCTGCTGTGAGGCACCGCTGATCCTTAGCATCAGGATCTTGTTGACCAGCGGCGCCAACACAGAACAGGACTTTGGTGGGAGGACCGGAACGCCCAGCCCCAGTAACCCCCTCACACTGCCGCCGCTTCTCAACTAAGTGATCAGCGGCAACAGCATTCAGGGGCACCGAGGCTACCGGAGCTGCCCCCGACACCGGGCTGCTCCCCCCTCCCACTGGGGAGCGCACTACAGTATCGTGGCCTGATTTTTTGCCCGCCGCCGGGCCGCCCTCACTGTCCAGCCTCTCGGCTGATGCACCTGCTGCTACGTCCCCGCTACTACAAGCAGAGACGGAGCTCTGCGCCTCACTACATTGCTTTGTAGTCTCCCCGCGCCTTTGCACCGGATCCACAGCAGAACCCGGGCTGGGCTGGGCAACGGGGCTTATACAGCGAGCTGACCCTGCAGCCGACTCAGGGGGTACAGGGAGGGGGGCATACACATAGCTTACCGCTTCCTGGAGCTTAGGTTTGATCTTCTTCACCTTTTTCCTGGCCCCCAGGTGCCTCCTCTGGCAAATCATCACCAAGATGGAAGTTCTGAAGGCACACTGGGGACTACAGGAGCTTGATCTCTGCTATTAGTGCCCCTCCCTGGCCGATGTCACTGTCCTCCCCAGAGCCAGCAGAACTGCGACGAGATGTCATTGTCACCTGTCCAGCAGGGAGCTCACTGCACGTGGCCTGTGAGTGACTAAGCAGGCTGCCAGGTGGGGCTTTCTGCTGGTCATCCTCCTTCTTCTCATCATCATCATCATCATCATCATCCACCTGGCTCCCAGGCTGCAGCCCTATCTGCCTTTGCTCTCTGTTATCAGCCATTTATCTGAATCGGTCTTCATTTTGCAATTTTTCTTTAAATGGTCCACTTTTTTCTTGGATAAAGGCTTTTCTTACCTCTAGGTCATTAATTTCCAGCTTCAGCCTCTTTACCTCAGCCTGGAATTGCGTCTTCCTGGGTCTGGAGGCGCCTGCAGCTTTTGCGCTTGTGCAGCGCAGCTCCTCCCGGAGCCTTCTCAATCTCTTGCTTGCTTCTTCATACTCACGAAGGTGGCTCATGACCCGGGAGGCATAGGTGGACACAGACTCCCGGGGTCTCTGCAGCGCCCAACCCTCCTCAGTGAGGTCGGCCTCACCTCCGTGAGCACTCAGCTTTCCTCCGGAAGGGCCGTCATCCTGCACGCTAGCAGGCTTCTCCTCCATGGAAGCCTTGCGGCTTCTCTGGGTCTCTGCAGACCTGGGGGGAGTAGGAGCCACATTGCTGCGACTCCTGGTGGAGCGTCTCACCCCCGAATCTTCTGATGTGCAGGCTGGTTGCTGGTTCTTTCTGCCCCCCGCCAGCCTGGTCCGGGAAGCAGAAGCCTGGGACTTGGCTCCTTCACTCATCCCAGGAAACCCACTCCCTCCCTGGGTAAGAGAGAGAGCAGGTCCCCGGGTGGAGAGGTGGTGGTTCTCAGGAGCTCAGGAGCACACAGCAGGTTCAGCAGCAACCGCACCCACAATCAGCACAGTGAGCAGCAGCTGAGCAGAGCTGCACCCACTATCCTGCTGGAGCAGTCACTGTGCACATACATTACATTACTGATCCTGAGTTACATCCTGTATTATACTACAGAGCTGCACTCACTATTCTGCTGGTGCAGTCACTGTGTACGTACATTACTGATCCTGAGTAGTGTTGAGCTTTCCGATGCTGCAAGTATCGGGTATCGGCCGATACTTGCTGTATCGGAATTCCGATACCGGGATTCCGATACTCTTGTGGTATCGGGTATCGGGTATCGGAACAACATTAATGTTAAAATGTGTAAAATAGAGAATTAAAATAAAAAATATCGCTATACTCACCTGTCCGACGCAGCCGGGACCTCAGCGCAGGAACCGGCAGCGTTGTTTGTTTAAAATTCCCGCTTTTACATGGTTACGCGAAGTCCCGGCTTGTGATTGGTCAGGGCGGCCATGTTGCCGGGCCGCGGACCAATCACAGCAAGCCGTGACGAAAATACGTCACGGCTTGCTGTGATTGGTCCGCGTCCCGGCAACATGGCCGCCATTAACCAATCACAAGCCGTGACGTCACGGGAGGCTGGAAACGCGCTCATTTTAAAAAGGGCGCGTGTCCAGCCTCCCGTGACGTCACGGCTTGTGATTGGTTGCGTCGCGGTCAACCAATCACAAGCCGGGAGGCTGGACACGCGCCCATTTCAAAATGAGCGCGTCCAGCCTCCCGGCTTGTGATTGGTTGATCGCGGCGCAACCAATCACAAGCCGTGACGTCACGGGAGGCTGGACACGCGCCCATTTCAAAATGAGCGCGTCCAGCCTCCCGTGACGTCACGGCTTGTGATTGGTTGCGCCGCGATCAACCAATCACAAGCCGGGAGGCTGGACGCGCTCATTTTGAAATGGGCGCGTGTCCAGCCTCCCGTGACGTCACGGCTTGTGATTGGTTGCGCCGCGATCAACCAATCACAAGCCGGGAGGCTGGACGCGCTCATTTTGAAATGGGCGCGTGTCCAGCCTCCCGTGACGTCCCGGCTTGTGATTGGTCAGGGCGGCCATATTGCCGGGACGCGGACCAATCACAGCAAGCCGTGACGTAATTTCGTCACGGCTTGCTGTGATTGGTCCGCGTCCCGGCAACATGGCCGACCTGACCAATCACAAGCCGGGAATTCACGTAACCAAGTAATAGCGCGATTTTTAAACAAACAACGCTGCCGGTTCCCTCGCTGAAGTCCCGGCTGCGTCGGACAGGTGAGTATAGCGATATTTTTTATTTTAATTCTTTCTTTTACACATTTATATGGTTCCCAGGGCCTGAAGGAGAGTTTCCTCTCCTTCAGACCCTGGGAACCATCAGGGATACCGTCCGATACATGAGTCCCATTGACTTGTATTGGTATCGGGTATCGGTATCGGATTGGATTCCGATACTGTGACGGTATCGGCCGATACTTTCCGATACCGATACTTTCAAGTATCGGACGGTATCGCTCAACACTAATCCTGAGTTACATCCTGTATTATACCCCAGAGCTGCACTCACTATTCTGCTGGTGCAGTCACTGTGTACATACATTACATTACTGATCCTGTGCTATCACTCAGTAATAATAGCGGCGCTCTTGCCTCCAGCAGACACTTACGGGGCAGCTCCTCGTCTGTCATCAGTGATACAATTGTCTCTTTCTGACTTCCTTTTTGAGAAACTTTATTAAATACCAAGTGGCCAGAAGTGAAGGACGTCCTGATCCGGGGCCAAGAGCCGCGTCCCCGCTGTCTGTGCAGCATCATATTTATACTCGGCGGCTCTTTGTAGGGAGAGCAGGCGGCGATCTGCAGCTCAGTGTCAGGAGGGGTCTGAGCCAGCCACAGATACAGGAGGATCAGGAGTCAGGACACGTCCCGGAGCGCTGCACCCCCGGCACTCACTGTCCCCGGACCTGAGCGCTGCACTGATTATGGAGGAGTGGGCAACATGCGGAGGACTCTCAGAATGACACCGGCCGCTGATGGGACTCAAACTTGTCACCAAGAGAATCTGCTTCATCTCATGATCCTACAGGACGACATGAAACCAGGAGGTAACAGCTTTCTTACGGCCATTGAGGGGGTTTATAATTTCTTTTACAAATATTGGTTTTATATACGGATGTAGCAGAGCTGAGTTTACTCGTATTTGTCACTTACCCTCATGGTGCTGACCGGTTGTTTAGAGATTTACATAGGACTGCAGCTGGTCCCACTACACATCGTCTCTTGGTCATCACCATGAATAGCGAGCGACGTGATAAACTCAGCTCTGCTATATCTGCGCATATGAAAAGGAATGTTAGAATGTTGGTGTAACTTGAAGCTCGTGGACCCCAATGTAAAATGTACAATAGGACCCCTGAATATCACTGTCTAATGGCCAAAGCAACCACTGGGCCCCCGACGGTGCGGGGCCCGGGAGCAACTGCAATCCCTGCACCGACTGTATAATACGGAAGGAGCAGATCCGGGGTTGTCACCAGGCACAATGTACAGGACAGTGCAATGCGTTACATAGGACTGCAGGTAACCCCATCACTGCATCCTATAGGGACGATAGACAAATGGAGTCCTGCTGCATCTCCATCATCTAAAAAAAAACAGCAGCACTAAAAAGTGATGGCCGAATTCACACATGTGACAAGTGAGCAAATCACATATTATCAATACACGGCGAGACCCGAGGACGCTGCACTGTGCGGGGCCAGGATTACTGACACTGTCCTATAAATCATCTATTATCTATGTATTATCTATCTATCTACTATCTATCTATCTATCTATCTATCATCTATTATCTATTTATTTTCTATTATCTATCTATTATCTATCTATTTATCTATTATCTATCTATCTACTATCTATCTATCTGTCTATTATCTATCTATCTATCTATCTATCTATCTATCTATCTATCTATTACTATCTGTCTATTATCTATCTATCTATCTATCTATCATCTATCTATCTATCTATCTATCTATCATCTATTATCTATTTATTATCTATTATCTATATATCATCTATTTATTATCTCTTATCTATTATCTATCTATTATCTATCTATTTATCTATTATCTATCTATCTATCTATCTATCTATCTGTCTATTATCTATCTATCTATCTATCTATCTATCTATCTATCTATCTATCTATCTATCTATCTATTACTATCTGTCTATTATCTATCTATCTATCTATCTATCTATCTATCTATCATCTATCTATCTATCTATCTATCATCTATTTATTATCTATTATCTATATATCATCTATCTATTTATTATCTATCTATTTATCTGTTATCTATCTACACACGTGGTCAAAATTGTTGGTCCCCCTCGTTTAATGACAGAAAAACCCACAATGGTCACAAAAATAACTTGAATCTGACAAAAGTAATAATAAATAAAAGAATGAAAATGAACAAATGAAAGTCAGACATTGCTTTTCCACCATGCTTCCACAGAATTAAAAAAAAAAATAAAACTCATGAAATCGGCCTGGACAGAAATGATGGTCCCTTAACTTAATATTTTGTTGCACAACCTTTTGATGCAGTCACTGCAATCAGACGATTCCTGTAACTGCCAATGAGACGTCTGCTGCTCTCAACAGGTATTTTGGCCTCAAGAGCAAACTGCTCCAGTTGTCTCGTGTGTGAAGGTTGCCTTTTGTTTCAGCTCTTTCCAATGATGCTCAATAGGATTTAGGTCAGGGCTCATAGAAGCCTCTTCAGAATAATCGAATGTTTTCCTCATAGTCATTCTTGGGTGTTTTTAGCTGTGTGTTTTGAGTCATTATCCTGTTACAAGACCCATGACCTGCGACTCAGACCAAGCTTTCTGACACTGGGCAGCACATGTCTTTCCAGCATCCCTTGATAATCTTGAGATTTCATTGTACCCTGCACAGATTCTAGACACCCTGTGCTAGATGCAGCAAAGCAGAACATAACAGAGCCTCCTCCATGTTTCACAGTAGGGGCTATGTTCTTTTCTTGATATGCTTCATTTTTCCATCTGTGAACATAGAGCTGATATGCCTTGCCAAAAAGATCCATTTTTGTCTCATCTGTCCATAGGACATTCTCCCAGAAGCTTTGTGACTTGTCAACATGTAGTTTGGCAAATTCCAGTCTTTTTTTGTTTTCAACAATGGTGTCCTCCTTGGTCGTCTCCCATGAACGACGGATGGTGTGATCTGACACTGATGTTCCTTGAGCTTGAAGTTCCCCTTTAATCTTGAGGTTTTTCTGGCTCTTTTGTTACCATTCGTATTATTCGTCTCTTTGATTTGCCATCAATGTTCCTCCTGCGGCCACGTCCAGGGAGGTCGGCTACAGTCCATGGATCTTACATCTCTGAATAATATGTGCAGCTGTAGTCACAGGAACACCAAGCTGCTTGGAGATGTCTTATAACTTTTACCTGTAACATGTTTCTCTATAATGTTCTTTCTGATCTCCTGAGACAACTCTTCCCTTCGCTTCCTCTGGTCCATGTTGAGTGTGACACCCACCATGTCACCACACAGCACAGTGAGGATCTGTAGCCCTATATACCGGCCACGCACTGATTCCAGGATTGTAGACACCTGTGATGCTCGTTAGTGGACACACCGCAATGTAACATGTCCCTTTTGTCACATTATTTTCAGGGGTCCCATCATTTCTGTCCAGGCCGATTTCACAAGTTTTTTTTTTCTTTTAATTCTGTGGAAGCATGATGGAAAAGCAATGTCTGACTTTCATGTGTTCATTTTCATAGATCTTTTATTTGTTATTACTTTTGTCAGATTCGAGTTATTTCTGTGACCATTGTGGGTTCTTCTGTCATTAAACGAGGGGGACCAACAGTTTTGACCACATGTGTATCTATATATCTATTATCCATCTCTCTGAGTGCTCTGTGTTGTCAGCTCTGCTACACCCCTATGTAATGCTATAAGACCACTATAATGCTCCACAGTCCATATTATCACCATTTTTATTCTGTGCTCTTCTATTTGTAGGATCTTATGTGGTCGCACACCGCCCGATCCTCTGTTATCTCTGTGCGGACCCTTCGTGTTACATAATATACTGTAACATTATACTACACAATAATAAACATGAAGCAAGAAATCCAAACTTCTGCTCGTGTCATAAACATATTTGCAGCCATTCACCTGACGCTGTTCCACGTTTTAGGTTTTTTTTTCATTTCTTTCATTCTGAAATGTAAATTATAAAAAATGCATAAAAGAAAATAAAAAAATAAGAAAATACAGAAAAAAATAAGAAAATAAGAATATAAGAAAATACATGTATTACTAAATATAAGACCAGTCATTTGTAGCTGAATGTGCCACTGAGCCGCTGGGTATAGCCTGAACCACTTGACAAACTCAGCTCTGTTACATCTAAAAGGATTAATTAGTCCAAATTAATTATTGTTTGCCCTTATATAAAGAAATACAACTCGACCCCCGGGACAGCTATATGGCCATATTTCAAACATTAACACATTGATTAAGAAACATATTTTTGACTATATCATATTATAAAAATAACATATTTCTGATTACATCAAAATTAAATTGTTCCATTCTAGTAAAAAAAAAAAAAAAAAAGCTAAAAAAAAATTAAAAAGAAATAAAAAAATAGAAAATGTTTTTGCTAAAATAAAAAGTCAAATAATAAAACAAGTAAAAACAAAACTGATGAAAAATTTCAAATGTATATTTTAATTGCTTTATTACCAATTTAACAAATAAATAAATAAAAAATAATGGAATAATAGTAATGCAAATAATAATAATAATAACAACGGAATAATAATAAAACAAATAATAATAGAATAATAAAACAAATAATAATAATAATAATAAAACAAAAAATAATAATACAAATTATAATAATAATGGAATAATAATAATAATAATAATAATAATAATAAAAATAATAATTTGATAATAATATGAATAAATAGACTTAAAAAATGACATTTCTCTGGCTTCTGACTTGATCAAGTTTAAATAGTTTATTTTTGTATATAAAATATCAGAATAAAAGGTTTACAATGAAATAGAAAAAAAAATTAAATTAAAAAGTTAGTGACGGTCATTTTTTCCATGATTTTGCAGCACTTCCTGAGACATGCTTTACTGCACTTGATCCAAATTATTTTTTTTTTATATCAAGCAGAGCAACGACAGCCCCTATGTGGACGATTATTGCAGATGATGTTATTTTCGGCCTTGTTTTTGGCCCCGGCGGGGCGGCAGGGCATAGGATTCCAGTTTGTGATCAGTCAGGGGAATGTTTACAGCAGATTCACAGGCGCGAGATTGTCCAAACATTGTAGGTGCGCTCTTCAATTCCACTTCTGTACACAGCAGTCAGGGGAATGTACACACAGGGCAGCCAGCAATATGTCAGCGTATCGGCCTGGGGGGCACGCAGCCCGCAGTCACCCATCACCCAGCGCTCGGGCCCAGAGTCCAGACACCACCTCTGCCATGTGCTCAACTAAAGTTTCATCTTCATCCAGGAAGGAATCCTGCTCGATTATTGGAATTCTTACAATGGCCAGTGCCACTAAATCATTCCTTAAATCCAGCATCCGATAATCCAAAAAGTCTTATCAACCTACAAAAAGCTGAAATTCTGATAATCCGGCGCCCGTCAGACCCCATCAGTGCTGGATTGAGGCAATTCTTTATCGTTTTATGAATCTATCCAGGGTTGGACTGGCGCACCACAGAACCGGAGAATTCTCAGGTGGCCCTGGCTTCTCCTTCAGGGCAAACCTTGCAGCTGCTATGGGGCTCTGGAGTGGGGAGAAAGGTGGGATCTCAGACTCATCCTCTGGTGGGCCCAATGTTCTTCAGTCTGACACTGTCCGGGATTGGCATCTGCACCGTCGCAGCTACAGCCACAAAATTTTGCACAGTCACACGTCTGGACCCGGAGACCGTCATAGGCTATGTTGTGAGGTGAAATTTTAACCCCGCGCTTTCCAATTCACCAAACAATTTTGCCCCTATCTACGTAATGGGGAAAAAGTGAAAGGAAAAGTGTTGGAGGCGAATTGACAGCTGCCAGATGTGAACAAGGGGGACATAAAGAATGAGAGTGATGGCGCCAAAGAGTATATACCGTACAGTTGCTAAGGTGGGGCCCCGACATGGGATACTCACCACACACGGGGATATGAACACACACACAAAACGCGCCACACACTACCACGTGCTCGAATACATATACCACCCTCAGCGCACATTTCACCACACACACACCAACCTCGCCACATAAAAGTCGAAACACAAAAGTCACCGCTCAAAACTCGCCACATGCAAAACTAGGCTCACGCAAAACTCACCTCATGGAAAACTCGCCACACGCAAAACTTGCACACGCGGAAAAATTGCCACATGCACAAAAGTTGCAACACATGCAAAAGTTGCCTCACACAAAACTTGCACATACTCAAAATGCAGCATACATAAAACTCGCCACGCGCAAAACTCGCCATGCGCAAAACTTGCTGCACACAACTTGCTACACTAACCTGTCACATGCAACTCGACACACAAAAAGTTGCTACACGCATGTCGCCACACAAAACTCATCTCACAAAAGTCGCTACATGCATGTCGCCACACGCAACTCAACACACACAACTTGACACATGAAACTCGCCCTAAAACACACACAAGTCTGGTATTATCCTTCAAAAATAAAAATCTGATTAATAAGCAGACAAACTACAAGAGCAACAAATGTACCATATAGGAATCCGGCAGCTGTCAGTCACATGACCAGTCTATTATGTGTATGTGTGAGCTAATATATACTGCCAGGGGGTGGGCTTACTGTTGGCTGGGGATTTATCAGGCTGCCAATTTAGCTTACAAATACTGAGGTAAAAATACTGAGCAAATAACGTGTGAACGAGGTCTAATACAGGAGGAGATGACATACAGATATATACTATATACAGGAGGAGAGGACACACAGGTATATACTATTTACAGGGGAGATGACACACAGGTATATACTATATACAGGAGAGATGACACACAGGTATATACTAAATACAGGAGGAGATGACACACACATATATACTATATACAGGAGCAGATGACATACAGGTATATACTATATACAGGAGCAGATGACACACAGATATATCCTATATACAGGGGAGATGACACACAGGTATATACTATATACAGGAGGAGATGACACATACATATATACTGTATACAGGGGAGATGACACACAGGTATATACTATATACAGGAGGAGATGACATACAGGTATATACTATATAGAGGAGGAGATAACATTCAGGTATATACAATATACAGGGGAGATGACACACAGGTATATACTATATACAGGGGAGATGACATACAGGTATATACTATATACAGGAGATGACACACAGGTATATGCTATATACAGGAGGAGATGACATAGAGGTATATACTACATACAGGAGGAGATGACACACAGGTATATACTATATACAGGAGATGACATACAGGTATATACTATATACAGGAGGAGATGATACACAGGTACATACTATATACAGGAGGAGATGACATACAGGTATATACTATATACAGGAGCAGATGACACACAGTTATATACTATATACAGGAGCAGATGACACACAGGTATATACTATATACAGGAGCAGATGACATTTTCATCACATTATCGATTATCTATCTATATATTATCTTTCTGTCTATCTATTATGTATCTATCTATTATCAATTATCTATCTATCTATTATCTACCTATTATCTATCTATTATCTATCTATTATCTTTCTATTATCTATCTATTAATCAATTATCTATCATTCATCTATTATCTATCTATTATATATCTATCTCTCTATCTATTATCTATCTATCTATCTATCTATCATCTATCTATTATCTATCTATTATCTACCTATTATCTATCTATTATCTATCTATTATCTATCTATCTATTATCTATCATCTATTATCTATCATCTATATATTATCTATCTATCATCTATCATCTATCTATCTATCTATCTATCTATTATCTTTCTATCTATTATCAATTATCTATCATTCATCTATTATCTATCTATTATCTATCTATCTATTATCTATCTATTTTCTGTCTATCTATCTATCTATTATCTATCTATTATCTACCTATTATCTATCTATCATCTATCATCTATCTAATATCTATCTATCTATCTATCTATCATCTTTCGATCTATTATCAATTATCTATCATTCATCTATTATCTATTTATTATCGATCTATCTATTATCTATCTATCTATCTATCTATCTATTATCTATCTATTATCTATCATCTATCTATTATCTATCTATTATCGATCTATCTATCATCTATTATCTGTCTATCTATCTATTATCTATTTATTATCGATCTATCTATTATCTATCTATTATCTATTATCTATCTATCTATTATCTATCTATTATCTATCGATCTATTATCTATCTATTATCTATCTATTATCTATTTATTATCTGTCTATCTATTATCTATCTATTATCTATCTATCTATTATCTATCGATCTATTATCTATCTATTATCTATCTATTATCTATTATCTGTCTATCTATTATCTATCTATTATCTATCTATCTATTATCTATCTATTATCTATCTATTATCTATCTATCTATTATCTATCTATTATCGATCTATCTGTTATCTATCTATTATCTATCTATTATCTATTTATTATCTGTCTATCTATCTATTATCTATTTATTATCTATCTATCTATTATCTATCGATCTATTATCTATCTATTATCTATCTATTATCTATTATCTGTCTATCTATTATCTATCTATTATCTATCTATCTATTATCTATCTATCTATTATCTATCTATCTATTATCTATCTATTATCGATCTATCTATTATCTATCTATTATCTATTTATTATCTATCTCTCTATCTCATCTCTATCAGAACCCTTTTGGCACTTTTTGCATATCTCCACCCATCAGAGAGATTTCGTCCAGCACCTTCCTGCCCCCTCCTCCTCCTCCAGGAGGCAATATTTGCTTTATTTAGGTTGCTCATTCTTGCACCCGTCACCATAGTCATTACTTTCTCATTACTTGTGGATCTTGTGATTCGACCTCCTTATCTGTTGGCTGTGAAGGCAAGTGTCTGTGTGTGACGGCTTTTATAGTAATTCTCTTTCTTCTCGTTTACTTTACATTTGTTTTTAGAATTCTTACATTATTTTACCTCTCTGCTCTTAGTTTTATCATTAATCTTTGATATTACAGTATTTGCTTTTACGTTTTATGTATTTATTTAGTGATCCGCCTGTTTCATTTACCAAATATTTTTTTTATTTTCGATGGTTTAATAATTATGTTTTATTTAGTGTTTTTAATGGTTTTTATGTGATCTCTGCATGCCTTCCTTTTGTTGTCATTTATCTATTTCTTGTATTAGTTATCAAAAATAGTCGATATTTGCTTTTATATCCAGCATTGGGTTGATCTTAGCTTTAGATGTGGTTGGTGTGGTTATTTCAGTCATTTATTTCATGTTTTTGATGGCCGTACACTTTACTCAACGAAACTTTAATTTTTATTTTTGGGGGAGTTTCCCACTTTAAATTCCATAGCAACTTGTCAGAAAGTAACAACGGCGGGGTCCACGAGCTGGGATCCCCACTGATTACCAAAAATATCAGGGCTCCTGTGCTTCTGGGCACGTTTTGGTAAAAATTCTATGTGGGTGAAATTCCGACCAGTCCTGAAAGGGGGAAGTTGGAACAGTAAACCCCTTTACATTGAAAATTGGTTAAGTGTACTTACATGGACCCCCCCATCAATGGTAGTTTCTTTGGCTGGTCAGAAGATAAATTAAAGGGGAAGCACACTATAAAATTATGTGATGTCAAAGATGTTATTGATGGCGATTCATGAGCTTAGACCTCCAGTTTTTCCAAAATGAATGTGACAGTTCCACTGGAGTGCCTGATACTCTTCAGAACCAGTTGGATTTTATAATGGACCCCCATTGAGGTCCTGAATTTTGCTGCAGAGGGAGGTGACTATTTTCCCCCTCCACCCCAGTCCCATGACCCGTTGGCCAATTATCCACCCTTTTCTTTTCTTACAGTACCGTGCATGTAAAGGAGTGAAGTTCTTAAAATAAAGAAAATGGGGCAAACCAGAGCTGGGCCCTCGCCCTCTCCATGCGTGTCCCAGGGGCCCTTTAGGACCCATTGTTGCCTTGAATGTAATATTAGGAAATATATTGGCTCATGCATAGAATGTTCTTTTTTTCTAAATAGCTTGTTGAATATTTGAAGCTAAATAATACGTTATTACATTATCGGTAGTGATTAAAGTTTCTAAAGGGGGTTCCAAGAATATTGGCCCCCAAGACATTGCAAAATTCACCTCCTGGTCCTTCTCAGGTTCTATTCACTTTCTGCATGATACATTTTTACATAGGATGATTCATGAGTAAGCAATAAAAATTCCTATAATATCCCTGGGGGTCTAGAGGAGCTTATCAGTTATGTATAGTATCTATAGTAGTTTAAGAAGACGAAGGAATTAATATCTATAATCCAGGATAGTGTGAGAAGATAAAGGAGTGAATGTTTATTATTTACATTTCAGAATGGTTTTTGGTTAAGGTCCAATATCCCTGGAGGTCTGGAGTGACTAAGAGGATAATACTTAATATTATATAAATTATTATATAATACGTAGTTTATTATTTAACGGTTTGGGATGGTGGAGTTGGTCTCGGTGAGGACATTGTGTAGAGTGGATATTGTTTTATTGTATTGAAATAAGTCCAGAATTTGTCAGAACTCTGATAAAGGGCTCCAAATCCTCTTCAACTCTGCACAAAGCCATATGATAATATTCTACCTGCCCGAAGACACCAAAAGGGTAGCTAACGGAATTCAGAGATACATAGTAAGATTTTGTTTATAGTCACCACTAGAGGGAGCTCCCTGTATACAGAGATACATGATAAGATTCTGTCTGCAGCCACCACTAGGGGGAGCTACCTGTATACAGAGATACATGACAAGATTCTGTCTGCAGCCACCACTAGGGGGAGCTCCCTGTATACAGAGATACATGATAAGATCCTGTCTGCAGTCACCACTAGGGGGAGCTCCCTGTATACAGAGATACATGATAAGATCCTGTCTGCAGCCACCACTAGGGGGAGCTCCCTGTATACAGAGATACATGATAAGATCCTGTCTGCAGCCACCACTAGGGGGAGCTCCCTGTATACAGAGATACATGATAAGATCCTGTCTGCAGCCACCACTAGGGGGAGCTCCCTGTATACAGAGATACATGATAAGATCCTGTCTGCAGCCACCACTAGGGGGAGCTCCCTGTATACAGAGATACATGATAAGACTCTATCTGCAGCCACCACTAGGGGGAGCTCCCTGTATACAGAGATACATGATAAGATTCTATCTGCAGCCACCACTAGGGGAAGCTCCCAGTATGCAGAGATACTTGATAACATTCTGTCTGCAGCCACCACTAGGGGGAGCTCCCTGTATACAGAGATACATGATAAGATTCTGTCTGCAGCCACCACTAGGGGGAGCTCCCTGTATACAGAGATACATGATAAGATCCTGTCTGCAGTTACCGCTAGGGGGAGCTCCCTGTATACAGAGATACATGATAAGATCCTGTCTGCAGCCACCACTAGGGGGAGCTCCCTGTATACAGAGATACATGATAAGATCCTGTCTGCAGCCACCACTAGGGGGAGCTCCCTGTATACAGAGATACATGATAAGATTCTGTCTGCAGCCACCACTAGGGGGAGCTCCCTGTATACAGAAATACATGATAAGATTCTGCCTGCAGTCACCACTAGGGGGAGCTCCATGTATACAGAGATATATGATAAGATCCTGTCTGCAGTCACCACTAGAGGGAGCTCCCTGTATACAGAGATACATGATAAGATTCTGTCTGCAGCCACCACTAGGGGGAGCTCCCTGTATACAGAGATACATGATAAGATTCTGTCTGCAGCCACCACTAGGGGGAGCTCCCTGTATACAGAGATACATGATAAGATCCTGTCTGCAGCCACCACTAGGGGGAGCTCCCTGTATACAGAGATACATGATAAGATCCTGTCTGCAGCCACCACTAGGGGGAGCTCCCTGTATACAGAGATACATGATAAGATTCTGTCTGCAGCCACCACTAGGGGGAGCTCCCTGTATACAGAAATACATGATAAGATTCTGCCTGCAGTCACCACTAGGGGGAGCTCCATGTATACAGAGATATATGATAAGATCCTGTCTGCAGTCACCACTAGAGGGAGCTCCCTGTATACAGAGATACATGATAAGATTCTGTCTGCAGCCACCACTAGGGGGAGCTCCCTGTATACAGAGATACATGATAAGATTCTGTCTGCAGCCACCACTAGGGGGAGCTCCCTGTATACAGAGATACATGATAAGATCCTGTCTGCGGTCACCAATAGGGGAAGCTCCCTCTATACAGAGATACATGATAAGATCCTGTCTGAAGTCACCACTAGGGAGAGCTCCCTGTATACAGAGATACATGATAAGATCCTGTCTGCAGTCACCACTAGGGGGAGCTCCCTGTATACAGAGATAGAGGATAAGATCCTGTCTGCAGCCACCACTAGGGGGAGCTCCCTGTATACAAAGATACATGATAAGATTCTGTCTGAAGTCACCACTAGGGAGAGCTCCCTGTATACAGAGATACATGATAAGATCCTGTCTGCAGTCACCACTAGGGGGAGCTCCCTGTATACAGAGATAGAGGATAAGATCCTGTCTGCAGCCACCACTAGGGGGAGCTCCCTGTATACAGAGATACATGATAAGATCCTGTCTGCAGTCACCACTAGGGGGAGCTCCCTGTATACAGAGATAGAGGATAAGATCCTGTCTGCAGCCACCACTAGGGGGAGCTCCCTGTATACAGAGATATATGATAAGATCCTGTCTGCAGCCACCACTAGGGGGAGCTCCCTGTATACAGAGATATATGATAACATCCTGTCTGCAGTCACCACTAGGGGGAGCTCCATCTATACAGAGATACATGATAAGATCCTGTCTGCAGCCACCACTAGGGGGAGCTCCCTGTATACAGAGATACATGATAAGATCCTGTCTGCAGCCATCACTAGGGGGAGCTCCCTGTATACAGAGATATATGATAAGATTATGTCTGCAGCCACCACTAGGGGGAGCTCCCTGTATACCGAGATACATGATAAGATCCTGTCTTCAGCCACCACTAGGGGGAGCTCCCTGTATACAGAAATACATGATAAGATCCTGTCTGCAGTCACCACTAGGGGGAGCTCCCTGTATATAGAGATAGAGAATAAGATCCTGTCTGCAGCCACCACTAGGGGGAGCTCCCTGTATACAGAGATACATGATAAGATCCTGTCTGCAGTCACCACTAGGGGGAGCTCCCTGTATAGAGATACATGATAAGATCCTGTCTGCAGCCATCACTAGGGGGAGCTCCCTGTATACAGAGATATATGATAAGATTATGTCTGCAGCCACCACTAGGGGGAGCTCCATGTATACAGAGATACATGATAAGATCCTGTCTGCAGCCATCACTAGGGGGAGCTCCCGGTATACAGAGATACATGATAAGATTCTGTCTGCAGCCACCACTAGGGGGAGCTCCCTGTATACAGAGATACATGATAAGATTCTGTCTGCAGTCATCACTAGGGGGAGCTCCCTGTATACAGAGATACATGATAAGATCCTGTCTGCAGTCACCACTAGGGGGAGCTCCCTGTATACAGAGATACATGATAAAATCCTGTCTGCAGCCACCACTAGGGGGAGCTCCCTGTATACAGAGATACATGATAAGATCCTGTCTGCAGTCACCACTAGGGGGAGCTCCCTGTATACAGAGATACATGATAAGATTCTGACTGCAGCCACCACTAGGGGGAGCTCCCTGTATACAGAGATACATGATAAGATTCTGACTGCAGCCACCACTAGGGGGAGCTCCCTGTATACAGAGATACATGATAATATTCTGTCTGCAGTCATCACTAGACGAAACTCAGACGAGTAGGCTGGCACAGTTAAGACACAGGGCTGGCAGAGACACAGGGCTGGCAGGAACGGCAGAGACATAGGGCTGGCAGGAACGGCAGAGACATAGGGCTGGCAGGAACGGCAGAGACACAGGACTGGTTGGTGTGGTGTATGAAGGAACAGGTTGGGACCTGTTCACACAGGAGATGCAGGTATGGATATGAAGGAATGAAGTATGAAGGAACAGGTAGGGACCTGTTCACACAGGAAGATAAGTGCAAGGCTGCAGATAGGAGCTGAAGAGCAGCAAGAGATAGCGCAGCAACAAAAGCTAAGCAGAGCGGAACCACAAGGAATGCGGAGAGGAGCTGCAGCAAGAGATTACTGCAGCAGCAGAGCAGAGTAGAACGGAGCAGAACTGCAGGAGTGCGGAGCAGAGGCAAAGCTGAAAGAGAGCGGAGCCCAGGCAAAGTCACAAGGGTTCAGAGCAGACAGAGCCGCAAGAGTGCGGAGCATAAGTAGACTGAGATCACAAGGAAAGACACAGCAGGGAAGAAAGCCACAGACAAGGAGACAGAGATAGGACTAAGTTCAGACAAGGTAATGGAACAAGAACAAAGACACAGGGACCAGGATATACTGCCTCCTGGAGGGCGGACAAACAAGATCAAGGCAAAGCAAGGAGAAAAGCCTCTAGATAGGGAGTAACACAGAGCAAGGCCTGGCAAACTCAGAAGCTAAGCACAAACTGAGCTAACACATTGCACAGGCCCAGTCCACTGGGTGGAGCTGCACTATATACTGGAGGTCTCTTGGTAATTGGTCAGGAACAGATTAGACAGGTGCACCTGATTCCTATAAGAACCAGAGAGTTCAGGCGCCGCCCCCCTATGCACACAGCCAGGAAACATGCACAGAGCAGAGACACAGAATATGGAGCTGGCAAGAAACAGAAACCACATCATGACCTGGAGCAGTGGGTAAGATAGTGTGAGAGATGAAAGGCCATGCCGTGATGCCAGCAGAGTTGTTACAGATACATGATAAGATCCTGTCTGCAGCCACCACTAGGGGGAGCTCCCTGTATACAGAAATACATGATAAGATCCTGTCTGCAGCCACCACTAGGGGGAGCTCCCTGTTTACAGAGATGCATGATAATATTCTGTCTGCAGTCACCACTATGGGGAGCTCCCTGTATACAGAGATACATGATAATATCCTGTCTGAAGCCACCACTAGGGGGAGCTCCCTGTATACAGGGATGCATGATAATATTCTGTCTGCAGTCACCACTAGGGGGAGCTCCCTGTATACAGAGATAAATGATAATATCCTGTCTGCAGCCACCACTAGGGGGAGCTCCCTGTATACAGAGATACATGATAAGATCCTGTCTGCAGCCACCACTAGGGGGAGCTCCCTGTATACAGAGATACATGATAAGATCCTGTCTGCAGCCACCACTAGGGGGAGCTCCCTGTATACAGAGATAAATGATAATATCCTGTCTGCAGCCACCACTAGGGGGAGCTCCCTGTATACAGAGATACATGATAAGATCCTGTCTGCAGTCACCACTAGCGGGAGCTCCCTGTATACAGAGATACATGATAAGATCCTGTCTGCAGCCACCACTAGGGGGAGCTCCCTGTATACAGAGATACATGATAAGATCCTGTCTGCAACCACCACTAGGGGGAGCTCCCTGTACACAGAGATACATGATAATATCCTGTCTGCAGCCATCACTAGGGGGAGCTCACTGTATACAGAGATACATGATAAGATCCTGTCTGCAGCCACCACTAGGGGGAGCTCCCTGTATACAGAGATACATGATAAGATCCAGTCTGCAGTCACCACTAGGGGGAGCTCCCTGTATACAGAGATACATGATAATATCCTGTCTGCAGCCACCACTAGGGGGAGCTCACTACATACAGATCTATAAAGCCACCACTAGGGGGAGCTCGTTATATACAGATTTATACTGATGAGTGAGTAAAAGGGTAACAATATTTTGACTTACTGATTTTCAGGCTTCATATCTCACCATCCCCTACAAGTTCTGACGTGAGACCACCGTCATTTTATAGATAATCATCTTGGCTATCTCATACATAAATATGACTTGCTGCTATTTATCATATGATTAGTTATGCAGATTCTTGTCCAGTGACTGCATTGTTATTGTATTGCTCCTAAAATCCTACATTTTAATTTTTATTATTTTGTTAGTATTTTGTAAATCCATCTTTCCATCTAGGAGTTTTGTGGATAACACCCGCGCTGCTGTGAAGATGAATGTCCAGGCGTGTTGAAGATAAAGATGATGGTTTATTCTCAACGCGTTTCAAAGTTGAAGGATTCCTTCTGGTGCCAGATTTGAATGAATGGACGGACTTCGCTTCCTAATCTTCTGTCATGGCGCTCACATGATGCAGTTTGGCCATTTTCTTGGTAGAGAGACCGCTATCAGCTGGACATGTCGAGAATCTGCATAACTAATCATGTGCTAAATAGGAGGAAGTCACATTTACAGTTAGGTCCATATATATTTGGACAGAGACAACATTTTTCTAATTTTGGTTATAGACATTACCACAATGAATTTTAGACAAAACAATTCAGATGCAGTTGAAGTTCAGACTTTCAGCTTTTATTTGAGGGTATCCACATTAAAATTGGATGAAGGGTTTAGGAGTTTCAGCTCCTTAACATGTGCCACCCTGTTTTTAAAGGGACCAAAAGTAATTGGACAGATTAAATAATTTTAAATAAAATGTTTATTTCTAGTACTTGGTTGAAAACCCTTTGTTGGCAATGACTGCCTGAAGTCTTGAACTCATGGACATCACCAGACGCTGTGTTTCCTCCTTTTTGATGCTCGGCCTTCACTGCAGTGGTTTTCAGTTGCTGTTTGTTTGTGGCCTTTCTGTCTGAAGTTTAGTCTTTAACAAGTGAAATGCTGCTCAATTGGGTTGAGATCCGGTGACTGACTTGGCCATTCAAGAATATTCCACTTCTTTGCTTTAATAAACTCCTGGGTTGCTTTGGCTTTATGTTTTGGGCCATTGTCCATCTGTAGTATGAAACGACGACCAATCAGTTTTGCTGCATTTGGCTGGATCTGAGCACACAGTATGGCGGCTCTGAAGACCTCAGAATTCATTCCTGTGTCACATCATCCATAAACACTAGTGACCCAGTGCCACTGGCAGCCATGCATGCCCAAGCCATCACACTGCCTCCGCCATGTTTTACAGATGATGTGGTATGCTTTGGATCATGAGCTGTACCACGCCTTTGCCATGCTTTTCTCTTTCCATCATTCTGGTAGAGGTTGATCTTGGTTTCATCTGTCCATAGAATGTCTAGCCTTTTTATTCTTGATGCTTATGAGTGGCTGCACCGTGCAGTGAACCCTCTGTAGTTACTTTCATGCAGTCTTCTCTTTATGGTAGATTTGGATATTGATCCTCCGACCTCCTGGAGAGTGTTGGTCACTTGGTTGGCGGTTGTGAAGGGGTTTCTCTTCACCATGGAGATTATTCTGCGATCATCCACCACTGTTGTCTTCCGTGGGCGCCCAGGTCTTTTTGCATTGATGAGTTCACCAGTGCTTTCTTTCTTTCTCAGGATGTACCAAACTCTAGATTTTGCCACTCCTAATATTGTAGCAATTTTTCAGATGGTTTTTTCTGTTTTCGCAGCTTAAGGATGGCTTGTTTCACCTGCATGGAGAGCTCCGTTACCGCATGTTTACTTCACAGCGAAACCTTCCAAATGCAAGCACCACACCTCAAATCAACTCCAGGTCTTTTATCTACTTAATTGAGAATGACATAACAAAGGGATTGCCCACACCTGTCCATGAAATAGCCTTGGAGTCAATTGTCCAATTACTTTTGGTCCCTTTAAAAAACAGGGTGGCACTTGTTAAGGAGCTGAAACTCCTAAACCCTTCATCCAATTTTAATTTGGATACCCTCAAATGAAAGCTGAAAGTCTGAACTTCAACTGCATCTGAATGGTTTTGTTTAAAATTAATTGTGGTAAAGTCTGTAACCAAAATTAGAAAAATGTTGTCTCTGTCCAAATATATATGGACCTAACTGTACGTATGAGATAGCCATAATTTTATAGACAATCATCTTGGTTGTCACACGTTCGAAGCAGTAGTGGATGGTGAGATATGGAGCCTGAAAGTCACAAGTTCAAAACATTGGTGCCCTTTTGCTCATCAGTGTATGTAGCCCCCACTAGAAGGAACTCACTACATAAAGATTATACAGTCACCACTAGAGGGAGCTCACTACATACAGATCTATACAGCCACCACTAGGGGGAGCTCACTACATACAGATCTATACAGCCACCACTAGGGGGAGCTCACTACATACAGATCTATATAGCCACCACTAAACGGAGCTCACTACATACAGATCTATACAGCCACCACTAGGGGGAGCTCGCTACATACAGATCTATACAGCCATCACTAGGGGGAGCTCACTACATACAGATTATACAGCCACCACTAGGGGGAGCTCACTACATACAGATCTATACAGCCACCACTAGAGGGAGCTCACTACATACAGATCTATACAGCCACCACTAGGGGGAGCTCACTACATGTAGAGTTATACAGTCACCACTAGGGGGAGCTCACTACATACAGATTATACAGCCACCACTAGGGGGAGCTCACTACATGTAGAGTTATACAGTCACCACTAGGGGGAGCTCACTACATACAGATTATACAGCCACCACTAAACGGAGTTCAAAACATACAGATCTATACAGCCACCACTAGGGGGAGCTCACTACATACAGATTTATACAGTCACCGCTAGAAGGAGCTCACTACATATAGATTCATATAGTTTCCACTAGGGGGAGCTCACTCCCTAGACATATAAACTTTCAATTTAATTGTATCTCTGTACATACATATGCCGTGTTCTCCCCCAGTGGAAGCTGTATTCACACCTACTTTACTCCTCTGCAGACATATTATGAAATAAATCAGCACAATTCAAATAATGGCCTCAGCAATAAAAATTGACAATATATCTTGTTTTATTCCATCAGATCAGGTTTTATTGATTTCATTGAGTTGCATTGACGTCTGTGAACTGTTGAACTTAACGCTACAGCTAAGCATATTGTATAGTTAGTTATATGTCTACATTATTTCTGCAGTTACATTAAACTGAACTTCCAGTTTTGGCATGTTGGCATGTCATACCCACACTTCAGAAGTTCTCATCTATGGCTGTCCATGGTCTTCATCTGGCTGCTTCATTCCAGTACATGCGGCCAATATCCATATTTACAGGTCACGTGTGAGTCTGGACTCTAGGACTCAAATAACCACTGTTTGGTGATGTGAAGATGAGACAACAGGCTGTGGCATACCGTTAATAGCATCAGACCACGCTGCCGCTATGGGACCCTTGAGTCGGGGAAGCCCAGTGCCAGCGCTGCCACTGGGCCATTCCCTTCCTTCCCACCGGCACTACACTTTCAACTGTCTCTGCATATTAGATGCAGATACATCTTAGACGCAGATAAGATTAAAATCAGTAATGGAACAGGAGCTGTCCGCTCACTCCTCCATCAGTCTCACTGTGCATCCGAGCTCTGATGTCTCAGCACAGCGGGCATGCTATGTGTGGGCCATTATACTGTTTGGAGGGCTATGTGGGGGACATTATACTGTATGGAGGGCTATGTGGGGGCAATTATACTGTTTGGAGGGCTGTGTGGGGGCAATTATACTGTTTAGAGGGCTAGCTGGGGGACATTGTACTGTTTGGAGGGCTATGTGGGGGCCATTATACTGTATGGAGGTCTATGTGAGGGTGATTACACCATTTGAAAGGCTGTGTGCTGGCCATCATACTGGTCTGAGGGCTATGTGGGGGACATTATACTGGTTGGAAGGCTATGTAGTAGCCATTACTCTGTCTGGAGTGCTATGTGAGGGCCATTATACTATGTGGAGGTTCATTATACTAGTTGGAGGGCTATGTGAGGGGACATACTGTTTGGAGGGCTTTGTGGAGGCCAATATACTGTTTGGAGAGCAATTTGGGGCCATTATACTATTTGCAGGGCTATGTGGGGGCCATTATACTGTTTGCAGGGCTTTGTGAGGCCCATTACAATGTTTGGAAGCCTATGTGGGGGCCATTATACTGTTTGGAGTGCTATATGCGGGCTATTGTACTGTTTGGAGGGCTATGTGGGGGCCATTATAGTGTTTGGAAGGCTATGTGGGGCCATTATACTGTATGGAGGGCTATGTGGGGGCCATTATACTGTTTAGAGGGCTATGTGGGGGCAGTGTACTGTTTGGAGGGCTTTGTGGAGGCTTGTATACTGTTTGGAGAGGGAATTGGGGGTCATTATACTGTTTCCAGGGTTTTGTGGGGATCATTATAATGTTTGGAGGTCTATGTGGAGGCCATTATTCTGTTTGCAATTTGAATGACCATTATACTGTCTGTATGGCCATTATACTGTTTAGTGGGTTAGTGAGGCTATTATACTGTATGCAGGACAATAAACAGTGAGGAAGGTTGAGTGGGTCTATCATACTATGTGGTGAAAAAAATTCAAAGCGCAGTGAAATTGTGAAAAAATGCAGTTCCTTCAAGTTTTTTCAATTTTATTTCAAAATGATAACCTGATTCTCCAGGTCACAATGATTACGGCGATACTAAACTTGTATATGTTTTTTTCTTGTATTTGAGTGGTCGCAAAAATTCCGAACTCTGTAATAAAACATGTAGCTTGTGTCACCATTGACGTAGAACAAACCATTTTTAGTTGTTTTTTTTTGTGGATGGAGCTATTTAATGACTTGGGGTCTTTTTTTGTGCTGAGATACATCTTTTATAGATACAGTTTGGGGGTACATATGACGTTTTGATTCTTTTTATTGCATTTTTAGGGAGGTGCAAACAGGTGACTGAAACAGTAATTATTGCTTTTTTTTACTAGATATATATTTTTTCAATGTTATTAATTTTCCAGTGGATAAAAGGATTGAATTTAATTTCTCTTTCTTTTTTTTAAATTTTTAACATGTTTTCATTTTTTTAAAATATTACATTTCACTTTATTTTTTAGTCACCGTAGGGGGATTGAACCTTTGAACACTTCTGCAAAGTATTGTGATATTCAGTGTTACAGTATATGGGGAAATGAATGAGTACAAAGATGGCGACAATGACGGCTTTCAGCCTCAGTACTCCGCTTTTGTCAGAGATTTGCAGTGTCGTTAAGGGGATAAACAGCAGCGACCATAGGAAGTGTTAAAAATCTAAGGGGACAAAAGCCGACTATATATATACCGTGCTGTGCGAAAGTTTTTAAAAAAATGCTGCACAGTAAGAAGCTTTCAAAAATAAAAGTGTTAATCGTTTATTCTTACCAATTAACAAAATGCAAAGTGAAGAACAAGAGAGAAATTTACAATCCATACTTGTTGACCGTTCTTTATCGCAATTACTTCTCCTAGGTCAATTGTCACTAACACAACGTTTTTGAAGGAACTCGGCAGGAGACTGTTCCAAACATCTTGGAGACCTGACCCCAGATCTTCTGTGTATGAGGCCTGTGCGGATCCTTCAGTCTCTTCCTGTGATCCTAGACAGACTGGATGATGCGAGATCAGGGCTCTGCAGGGGCCGGATCATCACTTCCACGACTCCTCATTCTTAATGACATTGGTTGGATGTTTGGGGTTGTTGTTCTGCTGCAGAATAAATTTGGAGCCGATCAGACGTCTCCTGATGGTGTTACATGATGGATAAGTACCTGCCTGGATGTCTCAGCTTTGTGTACACCATAAATCCTGACCAAATCTCCATCTCCACTTGCTGAAATGCAACCACAAACCTGCTGGACCCACCACTGTGATATTTCCTGCAGACCCTCATCATTGTGCCGCTCTCCAGCCCTTTGGTGACCAAACTGCCTTCTGTTACAGCCAAATATTTCACATTTTGTCCTCTTTGGTCCAGGGCACCTGCTGCCATTTTTCCGAACCGTAGATCCTATGGCTTTGTGCATAGATGCGTCACTTGGATTTGTTACCATGTGGAAGGTTTGTTTTTTTGGCCACAATTCTACCATGAAGACCACGTTTGACCAGACTTTTCTGAACAGTACCTGGGTCCCAGTGGTTGCTGTTAGTTCTGAACTGATGACACTGCTGGACATCTTCTAATTTCTAAGAGAAGGATCTTTCATCTGCTGCACTAAGTTTTCTTGGCTGAACACTGCATCTTCAGTCCTCGGTGTTGCCTATTTCTTGGTGTCCTCAATGTTGAAAATTACAGATACTTATTCATCATGTAATGGCATCAGGAGGCGTCTCATTGGCTCCAAATTTATTCTTCAGCCAGACAACGATCCCAAACATCCAGCCAATGTCACGAAGAACAAGGAGTCCTGAGAGTGATGATCCAGCCCCCACAGAGCCCTGATCTCCTCATTATCCAGTCTGTCTGGGATCACAAGAAGAAACGGAAGGATCTGCACAAGGGACATCTACAGAAGATCTGGGGTCAGATCTCCAAGATGTTTGGAACAACCTGCTGCCCGAGATACTTCGTTACCTGTGTACAAATGTTGAGTACCTAGAAGAATCTATCAGTATGTGTTTGGACTGTAGGAAGAAACCAGAGAACCAGGAGGAAACCCACGCAAACACGGGGAGAACATACAAACGCTTGATTTATTTTTTACATATTATATCCTTCAGCAGGTCTTACTAGATCTCAGGGGGAATCTTTTTTTATACTGTGGAGATTTTTACTGTAACTGGGGCATTAATAGGAGCCCCAGTTACAGGGACCACAGTCCCTGTATGTAAGTCACTGGCAGAGCTGATCTGAATCAGCTGTGATCCATCAGCTTTATTTTGCTGGGGAAATACCTAGTGATCACATGATGGCCGTGATCAATACAAGCATCGGCATTGCCATCTACTACGTAGCATTCATTTTTGAGCCTGGAAAAGAAAAAGACAGAAGTGATGATTGACTGTTTCTATCTTCTCTGCCAAGGACCACGTCTTTCAGAGTCTGAATGATTGCATGGGCAGAAGAGTTAAGGCGGAAACATCGAGAGATAAGTCATCAGTCACTAAAGAGTTAAAATAACCACAAAGCGGAGATCCGGAATACGGTGAAGAATGTCATACAGAAAGTTAATGAAACTTTTTAGTTTCAATAATTTTTATTTTCAATAACATAGTAATTGAACAACACTTTCCCTTACAAGGGAATTCAATAAGAAAAAACATACATATATTAACTCAAATTCAAAGATACAAATATGACAAGACAAGAACATGGGGAGACATAAAAGAGGGAAAATGGGGAGGGAAATGAGATACTACACTTTATTTCGTGATAAGCTGCAGTATATTTACCAGACAAGGATATACTATGTTCCATTTTATGAGTTCTGCCTCCCACCTCCCCGCACCCCACCCCACGCCGGCTCGACCCCAGTGTCATCAGAATCTCCCACAGGATAGAGTCTCAAATAGATAGAGTCAAGGTTTGTTCAAGATTTAAGTTCGTATTAAGATCTATCCACGGTTTCCAAACCTGGTAAAAGGTTTCCCACACATCTTCCCTAGTCGCATGTATACGTTCATATAAGAGGATTGAATTCATTTTATCTCTAACTGTCTGGACAGAGAGAAACGGCGACCTCCAGCTGGTAGCTATATGTAGCTTAGCAGCCATAAGCAGTTGGCCTATCAGCTTGTGGAATTTATTAGTGAATCCAGGGTATTTGGCTCCCAAGAGGAATGTGGCCGGGTCAGGTTGTATTGTCCCGCCATACATTTTTCCAATTATTAATCCTACTTCCTGCCACATAGCCGAGGCTATCGGACATTCCCACCAAATATGCTTCATATCTCCCACTGCGCCACATCCTCTAAAGCATTGATCTGAAATGTTGGGGTATATAGCGTGAAGTTTACTTGGGACTTGGTATGTTCTGTGTAAGACCTTAATGGATGTCTCTGCCAGGGAGGCTTGATGACTACCCCTGGAAATTGTGTCACAGCATCGTCTCCAATCTTCCAAAGTTAGTTGGAAACCTAGATCTTCCTCCCACTGTTTCATGTATTGCAGTTTGTCAACACCATGTGCTGCATTGAGGCATCCGTACAGCAGAGAAATAGTTCCCCTTCCCAGTGGGTCATCCATGCATCTCTGTTCAAAGCCAGTCGCGCGAAAAGGGATTTTCCTTTGTAGAAACTGTTCCGCAAAATGGAAAATCTGATAGGTACGGAAGGTTTCGCTAATGGGTGGGTTGTATTTATGAAGGAATTCTTGTCTAGATAAAATTATATTAAAGGGTGAGCAGAGGTGCTTTAGAGTAGTAATTCCGTTTACTTTCCACCAAGCAAAAGAACGTGGGTCAAGTCCTGGTGAGAACATGGGGTTGCAGAAGAGGGGGGTCAGCGGGGCAGACCCAGATTGGAGTTCGAATTTAAATCTTACTTTCCTCCAAAGGATCAGGGAATGTGCTGTGAAAGGTGCTGTGATGTGTAGACTCTTTGGTAGTTTTTGTGTGGACCACATAAGGCCCGGCAAGGAAAACGGAAGTAGAAGGGACGATTCCAGGTCAACCCATCTCGGAGCACGGTTGACAGCGCAGGCATTAGTCAATTGGGCTAACTGAGCCGCTTTGTAGTACAGTGTGAAGTTAGGCATGGAAAGCCCCCCCAGTCTTCTATGTATGAACATAGTTTTTTGACGGATTCTGGGTTTTTTCCCCTGCCAGATAAATTTTGAAATTATAGAGTGAACCTCGTGTAGGGTCTCATGGGGTAATGATATGGGGAGAGAGCGGAATAAGTACAGAAATCTAGGCAAAGAGACCATTTTAATTGCATGCAATCTGCCCAACCAGGTTAACTTCATGGCAGACCATCTAGCTAAGTCAGCTCGGAGATTTTTTATTAATGGGAGATAATTCCACTTAAATAGGGTCGACTTATGAGAGGTAAGGTTGACACCGAGATAAGTTATATAGTGTTCATTCTTTGTAAATTTAAACTGGGAGATAATATTTGTTTGCATGTCCTTATTGGTGTTAAGGAATAAAGCTTCGGATTTGTCAACATTAATTTTGAGTCCTGAGATCGACTCAAATTTACGTAAAACTGAAAATAAATTTGGGAGAGTGGTAAGTGGGCTAGATAGAGTCAACAGTAAATCATCTGCAAATAAGCTTGCCTTATACTGTGCGCCAAGTCCTATAGGCCCAAGTATGTTTGGATTAAGCCTTATTGCCTCGGCTAGCGGTTCCATGGCCATGGCAAACAGGGCTGGAGAAAGTGGACAGCCCTGCCTCGTCCCCCTTTGTATGTTGATAGGAGTAGGTTTAGTTGACGGGAGTTTCAGATAGGCTGTAGGACTGTCGTACAATAGTTGGAGGCATGAAATAAGGGTGCGAGGGATGCCAAATCTGGAAAGGACTTCAAATAAATAGGACCACGAGACCGAGTCGAAAGCTTTTTCTATGTCTAAAGCTAATAGTAGTAGGGGTTGCTTATGGTAGTTTGCTGAATGTATAATATTTAGATTTCTTCTAATATTATCGGGACCTTGTCTATTAGGTATGAACCCCACTTGGTCACGGTGGATAAGGGTGGGTAGAAATTTGTTGAGCCTAGTGGTAATAATGGATGTAAAGAGTTTGAGGTCAACATTTAGCAATGATATAGGTCTATAATTCTTGGGGAGGAGGTGGTCTTTCTTTGGTTTGGGGATTACTGTCACATGGGCAATATAGAATTCAGGGGGCATCTGGGTGCCATTTAGTAGAGCGTTACAGTAAGTTTTAATGTATGGTACGAGGATGTTTGTAAATTTCTTGTAATATAGTGCCGTGAGGCCGTCAGGTCCGGGAGCTTTGTTTTTTTTTAGGTTTTTAATTACTGCAGAAATTTCATCCTCAGATATTGGTGCATGCAGTTGGTCTATCGAGGAGTTGGGAATTTTAGGTAATTTCAATTCATCTAGGAAGGAGGATAAGGATTGCGGTGAAGAAGTCTGTGGGGAGGTATATAGTTTCTGATAGTAGTCTCGGAATGTTTCGTATACTATATCCGGGTGTGCGGAAATTTTGCCTTTGGAGTCTTTGATGGAGGTGACATTATTTAAAGATTCTCTGCATCTGAGTCTACGTGCTAACATGCTTAATGAAACTTTTTAATGAACCGAAGAGTAACATTTAGCTGCTAAAATCGTCGTGAACATCCAAAAATATTCAAAAAGAAAAATTGGGAAATCATCACGATCTAACCGCCCCCGCCGGCGGTGCGCCCGTATTCCCTACTGTACGGTGATCTCTCAGACTTTATGGTGCGGGTTGGTAAGGCGAAAGATGGAAACTATTTCTGCCGCAGATACTTTATAGAAAACACACATCAGCGTCTAATTTATATATTCACGCTCCTCTCTGAGAAACAAATTGTCCTCCAGTCCGTCCCCGTGTGAGGTTCCTGGTAATGGAAGCTTACCGTGAGCAGTGACAGGCGGAACGCCGCCGGGGGATTTAGCCCTGAAGTCCCCATGTTTCACTGTAACAAATGTCACTGACTTAATACATTAAACAATATCACTGGCGCTGCCCCCCCTCCAGAGCCCTTGGCGGAAAGCTTCTTAAAGGGGAAGGCATTTTATAGACCTCTAAGGTTCAGTTATTTTCTATTTTTAGGAGGGGGCCTAAGTGTTGTCTACTTTTATTTTTTTTATTTTTTTGGGGGAAAAAATGTTTTGGAAGGATCAGCTGCACTCTGCGAAGTGTTCAATTTCCCTACAGCACCGCCACAGGGGAAATGAAGTATTACATGGTGTCCGGTGAAATTATGTGCCGAAAAAAGAGAACATCTTGGGCTAATGAATGAGAAACCCGCTTTGTTAAAGGAGAACTCCCTATGTAATTCCCAACATGAAGGCATTATATGGTGGCCCTACATCTGGCCATATACCTTACATGGATTTTGGTCAAATCCATAATCATGTTCTCGTTATGGAGAAGGGAATAAGCTGCTGACAATTACTTCTCATTGATGCTAATGACTCATAAGATCACAGGATTGGGCATATTGAAAAATAACATGTCCTATCCTTTTTCTCTGCATCTGACTATAGGCATATGTATGCCTAGGAAATTGCCATCATGTCTAGGAGTCCAGGAGGTCTCTCCTTTTTCAGGTAGCATCCTAGGAGGAATCTAATTGGCAAGAAAATAGTTGAGTCCCATCAGCCAATGATAAAATCCGCAAGGGATCCCATGACGAACCTCCCTGTAGCTGCGACTCCTTATAGCACTTTTTCTCTCTCTATTTTACTCACTTTTCTCTACGTTATTGACCTAAGACACTATATTTTTGGGTGAGAATTGTGACATAAAAATATTGACCATTTTTATTTTTACTGAAAACTTTTTGTATTTATGGTGTAAAAATAAAAATAAAATTGGGCCCATATTATTTCTTTAGATCTATTTTTATTCTATTTTTTTTTATAGAAATTTTATATTTAGAAATGCATGTTAACTGTTGAACTACTAATATGGAGTATGGTGATCAGAAGTGGCAGGGGCTGACCCGTCGAGCCCGATTCATCATTTGTAGTTTTTCTTAAGTCACTTTTCTTTTTCTGTCTTGTGGTTTTGCTTGAGGTTTTTGTTTGTGCCAAACAAGGTTCATGCATTTTGCAAAAAATTAAAAATGTTCTTTTTTTTCCCTTTAACCATCTTAGAGAATGTTTTTTTAGAGCAAAACAATCTGCATTTTCCCCTAATACACTGCAAAATATGTACAAAAAAAATCAATATATACAGAAAATTACTCCACAGCGAGGGAGTGGAACATTTGTGAAAAAAATGAGCATCTTTTTAAGAATTAATAATTGATGAATTTGCCGTCTACCAGTGTGAAGCTTCCTCTCTTATTCTTACACCAGTATATAAAGGTCTGGAAGTGAGGAAACAATTGCTGGAGTTTGGGGGGGAACGTTGTCCCTTTCTTATCGGATGTAGGATTCTTGCTGCTCCACAGTTTGGGTCTTTGACAAATTTTTCATTTCACAATGTAATTTTTTCTATGGGTGAAAGGTCTGGGCTGCAGGTGGTCAGTTCATCACCCAAACTCTTCTGGGAAACCATGCTGCTGAGGCAGTATGTGCAGCGCCCCAGAGTCCTGGTCGTTGCAGTACTGTGGCTCCGCCACTATGGGGAGCTATGGTGCGTCTGATGGCACTGAAGGAGTTCATCTGATCAGGTATCACAGACACCAATACATTTCACAGCCGGGCCTCCGGGGGGAGCTAAGGGTGCTATTCACTAGGCCACTCCCCACCATAGTGGGTAAACTGGGGGTCAGGCAGGAAGTTAGACAGAAAGCCGACTGGATGGGAAACAGGCAACACCTTGTGGCAGAGGGTGTTGTAGGGGAAGATGCAGTAGGGTCTCTGTCAGGGGTGGGATCCTGACAGAGGCTTGGCAACGAGAACGAATGTAACGGGACTGTGCCTGCTCCGGGTAGCGGCGGTGCCCAAGAAAGGATTAGAAGAGAGATAGATTGTGCTGAGTGAGAAACGGGATCACACAAAGGAGAAATACCAGTAGGAGTCGTGCTGTAAGACCGAAGCAACATCCTACTGAGGCGCACTACCGGTGGCCGGAACGCCGAGGGAGTAGAATAACATTCAGCTTCAAGCAATACTCCAAACAGCGGCAGGACAGTCAGTCTCAGGCGGGCTGTCTAACACATATCACCTATGAAGTCTTGGGAGGCAATTGTGGGAGAGGGGCGTCTCTAGGGTCCCGGAAGAACTCCAGGCCTACCCGTCAAACGGGTGCCGTTCCTACCCGAACCTCAGGGAGGGACGGAGGATTAGCAGAACATCATCTAATCGAGTTGTGAGGGAACATCAGAAACAGACACAACAGTTGTGGGGACTTTCCGTAAGCACAGCAGGGAAGGACTACAACACATAGCGCTAGGGGGAAGGCACAGATTTCCTCCTGTGAAGAGAACTCTGGAAGTGCCATTGGACCGGCCGGACTTGCGCAGCCTGGTGAGCCGTTTTCTGGATTGAGGACTCAGAGATCTTCAGTAAAGAGGTAAAGAGACTGCAACCTGGTGTCCTTGTTATTTATCGCGACCTGCACCCCACAACTGCACCGTTACAACACCTCTTATTTCACCGGACGTCCCCCACTGACAGACAGGGCCACGGACCGGGTCTAGCCACCGTGACAACCCCAGGACTGAGACCTAGAGGCCCGGCTCCGGGTACCCCTAGGCCCTGCGGCGGTGTGGGGGCGCTCCATATGCATTGCTGAAATATACAGGGTCTTCCCTGAAATAGACATTGTCTGAATGGAGCAGATGGTGTTCTAGAAAACTCTTCATAGCATTCAGCATTGATGGTGCCCTTCATGTGTAAGCTGCCCCTGCCATAAGCACTAATGCAGCCCCTACCATCAAAGATGGAGGAATTGTGCTCTAATAACAATTTGGATGGTCCCTCTACTGGAAAACAAGCTGTATGGCCCCTCTCCTGGAAAACAATCTGTATAGTCCTTCTCCTACATAACAAGCTAGATCGTCCCTCTCCTGGATAACAATCTGGATGGTCCTTATCCTACATAACAAGCTAGATGGTCCCTCTCCTGGATAAAAATCTGGATGGTACCTCTTCTGGATAACAATCTGGATAGTCCCTCTCCTGAATAACAATCTGGATGGTCCCTCTCCTGAATAACAATCTGGATGGTCCCTCTCATCAATAACAAGCTGGCTGCTCCCTCTCCTGGATAACCAGCTGGATGGTCCCTGTCCCTGATAAAAAGTTGAATGGTCCCTCTCCTCGATAACAAGCTGGAAGGTCCATCTACTGGATAACAAGCTGGAGGGTCACTCTGCTCTTGAGTCCGCAGGACACAGCTTCTGTGGTTTCCATAAAAAATTTCACATTTTGATTCCTCTGAGCCCAAAGAGTTTTCCATTTTGCCTCAGTTCATTATAAATTATTTTTTGTCCAGAGAAGACAGCAGCGTTTCTGGATTGTGTTGGTATTTTTCTTCTTCTTTGCATGATGAAGTTGTCACTTGCATTTGTGGAACTGAGTTCACAGACGATGATTTCTGGATTATTCCAGAGCCTGTACAGTGATTTGCATGACTGACTCATGGTTGTGTTTATTGCATCGTCACCTGAGAGTCCATAATTCACGAGCATCCAGTATTGACCATTGGCCTGTTCCAAGTGCACATTGATTTCTCCACAATCTCTGATTCTCCTGACATTACGTCTTGTAGATATTGAGATATTCAAAGTCTTTGCAATTTTTACATTGAGAAACATTTTTCTGAACTTGTTCCACAGTGTTTAGATGCAGTTGTTCACAGATCGGTGACCTCTGACCATCTTTGCTACTGAGAGACTCTGCCTCTCTAACATGTTCTTTACACAGTCAGGTGACTCTCCGAATCTTATTCATCATTAACAAAGGGATGTAATATGAACTTTCATATTTTTTAAATACTTTTCATTTATCTTTACATTTTTTTTATTGATTCCCTTTAGGGATTTGAGCCTAAATACACCGTAATACTGTAATATTGTCATTGTCATTGTATTGTAAAATGATCATTCTCCTATGAAGCCCAGGCACAGGCTGACAATTTATCTGCAATCATTTGTACTCCAAATAAGTTTCATCACTTTCCATGCAAGACAAAATGAATTTAAAAAAATAATAATAGTAATAATAATAAATAATCAATAATAATTATTTTGTTGTATTTTCTATATTATTTATTATTTATCCCTATTTGTGGAGGACGATGTCCTTGCCACGCTGCATAAAGCTGCTCAGAAATGTTTGGAGGAACATGATTGTTCAGATTGTTGATATGGCTGCTAAATTCCCCAAATCTCAGGATCTGCTGTGGGACATGGAGGAAAAACAATTCCGACCCGTGGTGGCCACACTAAGCAACATATAGGTTGTGCTGGTAGCTTCTTGGTGCCAGACACTATAGGACGCCTTCAGAGGTCTTGTGTAGTCTAACCCATGATGGTCAACAAGGGGGAATTGTACAATATTAGCGGGAGGTAATAATGTTATGGCTGATTGGTGCACATACACTGAAGGTCTCTTAACCACTGAGCCACCCACCAGTCCAAAGACTGAAAGTGTAAGTGTAGAAACACAGGCGCTCACTTGTGACAACTCAGCCAGTTGGTAGCGCAAGAACCGAGCGCAGTTCTCTCTTGTGGTTTGTTATATGGAAATATATTTCCGTACTGGAGAGCTGCCAGCCCCGAGTGGAATGACAGGGCGAGGTATCGAAGATTCATAGCAGGGCAAGAGGCGACAAGTGCTGACAATTGTAAGTGGATTAGCTGTGGAATGTGTGCGGCACAAGAAATGTCAGGACAGAGATCAGCTCCACGTGGGCAAAAGTGTTATAAAAAGACCTGCAAATACTGCACAGATACTCACTGTCAAAACCCCAGACAGTGCATTGTGGAGTCACGGCGTACACACATTACTGATCCTGAGTTACATCCTGTATTATACTCCAGAGGGCCCTTTAATTCTGCAGAGGTGTGCGCGGACAGCCACTCTGTGGCCCGGCGCCTCCCCAATTGCTCATTCAACTTATCAGCATCATAAACGCCAATACAGTTGAAAGCAGAGATGGGGGAGAGAGCGTCAGATGCTTCCTCTCCCATCACTCCCCCTCTGCTTGTGACACAGCGGGTGCGCGATGATGACACTTCATCGTGCATCACGCTGTACCAGCAGTGAAGATGATGACACTGGAGCAGAGCCTGTGTGTTAGGGGTGCTGCATTATATTATGAGTTGGAGAAGCTGCACTATACTGTGTGTGTGGGGGAGCTGCACTATACTGTGTTTTGGGGGAACTGCACTACACTGTGTGTTGGGGGAGCTGCACTATACTGTGTGTGGGGAAGCTGCACTATACTGTGTGTGTGGGGAAGCTGCACTATACTGTGTGTGGAGGAGCTGTACTATACTGTGTGTTAGGGAGAGCTGCATTATATCATGAGTTGGGGAAGCTACACTATACTGTGTGTGTGGGGGAGCTGCACTATACTGTGTGTTGGGGGAACTTCACTATACTATGTGTTGGGGGAGCTGCACTATACTGTGTGTGGGGGAGCTGCACTATACTGTGTATTGGGGGAGCTATGTGTGCACTATACTGTGTGATGGGAAAGCTGCACTGTACTGTGTGTTGGGGGAGCTGCACTATACTGTGTGTTGGGGCTATGCCTGCACTATACTGTGTGTTGAGGGAGCTGCACTATACTGTGTATTGGGGGAGCTATGCCTGCACTATACTGTGTGTTGGGGAGCTGCACTATAATGTGTGTTGGGGAGCTGCACTATTCTATGTGTTTGAGGCTGCACTATACTGTGTGTTGGGGGAGCTATGCCTGCACTATACTGTATGTTGGGGGAGCTGCACTATACTGTGTTGGGGGAGCTGCACTATTCTATGTGTTGTTGGAGCTGCACTGTACTGTGTGTTGGGGAAGCTGCACTTTACTGTGTGTTGGTGGGGAGCTGCACTATACTGCATATTGGGGGAGCTGCACTGTACTGTGTGTTGAGGGAGCTGCACTATACTGTGTGTTGGGGGCTGCACTATACTGTATGTTGGGGAAACTGAACTATACTATGTGTTGGGGAGCTGCACTATACTGTGTGTTGGAGGATCTGCTATATACTGTGTGTGTGGGGGGAGCTGCACTATACTGTGTGTGCGTGAGGAGCTGCACTATACTGTGTGTTAGGGGGAGCTGCATTATATTATGAGTTGGGGAAGCTGCACTATACTGTGTGTGGGGGAAGCTGCACTATACTGTGCGTGGGGGGAAGCTGAACTATACTGTGTGTGGGGGGAGCTGCACTATACTGTGTGTTAGTGCGAGCTGCATTATATTCTGAGTTGGGGAAGCTGCACTATACTCTGTGTGTGGGGGAGCTGCACTATACTGAGTGTGGGGAAGCTGCACTATACTGTGTATGTGGTGGAGCTGCAATTTATTTAAATCTTTGAATCAATATAGTTTGTTAATTTTTAAGTTAATATTTTTAAACAGCTCCCAAATGCTATTATAAAATACCAAATGGCCCTTGGCAGAGAAAAGGTTCCCCACCCCTGGTGTGCATACATTACATTATGATCCTGTACTGATCCTGAGTTATATCATGCATTATACTCCAGAGCTGCACTCACTATTCTGCTGGTGCAGTCACTGTGGACATACATTACATTATGATCCTATACTGATCCTGAGTCACATCCTGTATTATACTCCAGAGCTGCACTTACTATTCTGCTTGTGCAATCACTGTATACATACATTACATTACTGATTCTGTACTGATCCTGAGTTATATCCTGTCCTGTATTATACTCCAGAGCTGCACTCACTATTCTGCTGGTACAGTCATTGTGCACATACATTAGATTACTGACCCGGAGTTACATCCTGTATTATACTGCAGAGCTGCACTCACTATTCTGCTGATGCAGTCACCGTGTAGATACATTACCTTACTGATCCTGTACTGACCTGGAGTTACATTCTGTATTATACTCCAGAGCTGCACTCACTATTCTGCAGATGCAGTCACTGTGTACATACAGTACATTACTGATCCTGAGTTACATCCTGTATTATACTCCAGAGCTGCACTCACTATTCTGCTGGTGCAGTCACTGTGTACATACATTACATTACTGATCCTGAGTTACTTCCTGTATTATACCCCAGAGCTGCACTCACTATTCTGCTGGTGCAGTCACTGTGTACATACATTACATTACTGATCCTGAGTTACATCCTGTATTATACTCCAGAGCTGCACTCACTATTCTGCTGGTGCAGTCACTGTGTACATACATTACATTACTGATCCTGAGTTACAGTCATGGACAAAAATTTTGAGAATGAGACAAATATTAATTTTTCCAATGTCTACTGCTTCATTTTTTCTAATGGCAATTTGCATATACTCCTGAATGTCAAAGAGTGATCAGCTTAACAGCAATTACTGTACTTGCAAAGTCAATATTTGCCCAGAAAATGAACTTTAACCCCCAAAACACATTTCAACATCATTGCAGTCCTGCCTTTAAAGGAGCAGCTAACATCGTTTTAGTGATTGATCCATTATCACAGGTGTGGGTGTTGATGAGGACAGGGCTGGCGATCAGTCATGATTAAGTAAGAATGACATCACTGGACACTTTAAAAGGAGGCTGGTGCTTGGTATCATTGTTTCTCTTCAGCTAACCATGGTTATCTCTAAAGAAACACGTGCAGCCATCATTGCACTGCACAAAAATGGCCTAACAGGGAAGAGTATCGCAGCTACAAAGATTGCACCTCAGTCAACAATCTATCGCATCATCAAGAACTTCAAGGAGAGAGCTTCCATTGTTGTCAAAAAGGCTCCAGGGCGCCCAAGAAGACCAGCAAGCACCAGGACCGTATCTTAAAACTGTTTCAGCTGCGGGATCGGACTCCCAGCAGTGCTGAGCTTGCTCAGGAATGGCAGCAGGCTGGTGTGAGTGCTTCTGCACGCACTGTGAGGTGGAGACTCTTTGAGCAAGGCCTGGTTTCAAGGAGGGCAGCAAAGAAGCCACTTCTCTCCAGAAAAAACATCAGGGACCGACTGATATTCTGCAAAAGGTACAGGGAGTGGACTGCTGAGGACTGGGGCAAAGTCATTTTCTCTGATGAATCCCCTTTTCGATTGTTTGGGACATCTGGAAAACAGCTTATTCGGAGAAGAAGAGGTGAGCGCTACCACCAGTCTTGTCTCATGCCAACTGTAAAGCATCCTGAAACCATTCATGTGTGGGGTGGCTTCTCAGCCAAGGGAATCGGCTCACTCACAGTCTTGCCTAAAAACTCAGCCATGAATAAAGAATGGCACCAGAATGTCCTCCAAGAGCAACTTCTCCCAACCGTCCAAGAGCAGTTTGGCGCCCAACAATGCCTTTTCCAGCATGATGGAGCACCTTGCCATAAAGCAAAGGTGATAACTAAATGGCTCATGGAACAAAACAGAGAGATTTTGGGTCCATGGCCTGGAAACTCCCCAGATCTTAATCCCATTGAGAACTTGTGGTCAATCATCAAGAGACGGGTGGACAAACAAAAACCAACAAATTCTGGCAAAATGCAAGCATTGATTATGCAAGAATGGACTGCTATCAGTCAGGATTTGGTCCAGAAGTTGATTGAGAGCATGCCAGGGAGAATTGCAGAGGTCTTGAAGAAGAAGGGTCAACACTGCAAATATTGACTTGCTGCATTAACTCATTCTGTCAATATAACCTATTGGTACTCATAATATGATTGCAATTATATTTCTGTATGTGATATAAACATCAGACAAACACTAATAAAAACCAGAGGGCAGCAGATCATGGGAAAATATAATTTTGGTGTCATTCTCAAAACTTTTGGCCATGACTGTACATCCTGTATTATACCCCAGAGCTGCACTCACTATTCTGCTGGTGCAGTCACTGTGTACATACATTACATTACTGATCCTGAGTTACATCCTGTATTATACCCCAGAGCTGCACTCACTATTCTGCTGGTGCAGTCACTGTGTACATACATTACATTACTGATCCTGAGTTACATCCTGTATTATACCCCAGAGCTGCACTCACTATTCTGCTTACTTTACAAATATAGGCACAGTATTAATACTTTGCTACAATGTACAGTATCAGTCTGAAATCCCACCTGTGTATTTAGAACATAGTTGTAAACTCTTGTAAAGTCTTTTTTTCTCACCTTCTGTGTGCATTCATTAACCCCTTCCCGACATTTGACGTACTATCCCGTCGAGGTGGGGTGGGCCCGTATGACCGCCGACGGGATAGTACGTCATCACCGATCAGCGGCGCTCACGGGGGGAGCACGGCCGATCGCGGCCGGGTGTCAGCTGCATATCGCAGCTGACATCCGGCACTATGTGCCAGGAGCGGTCACGGACCGCCCCCGGCACATTAACCCCCGGCACACCGCGATCAAACATGATCGCAGTGTACCGGCGGTATAGGGAAGCATCGCGCAGGGAGGGGGCTCCCTGCGGGCTTCCCTGAGACCCCCGGAGCAACGCGATGTGATCGCGTTGCTGCGAGGGTCTCCTACCTCCTTCCTGGCTGCAGGTCCCGGATCCAAGATGGCCGCGGCATCCGGGTCCTGCAGGGAAGGAGGTGGCTTACCGAGTGTCTGCTCAGAGCAGACACTTGGTAAGCCTGCAGCCCTGCACAGCAGATCGTCGATCTGGCAGAGTGCTGTGCACACTGCCAGATCAATGATCTGTGATGTCCCCCCCTGGGACAAAGTAAAAAAGTAAAAAAAAAATTTTTCCACATGTGTAAAAAAAAAAAAAAAAAAAATTCCTAAATAAATAATAAAAAAAATATATATATTATTCCCATAAATACATTTCTTTATCTAAATAAAAAAAACAAAACAATAAAAGTACACATATTTAGTATCGCCGCGTCCGTAACGACCCAAACTATAAAACTGCCCCACTAGTTAACCCCTTCAGTAAACACCGTAAGGAAAAAAAAAAAAAAACGAGGCAAAAAACAACGCTTTATTACCATACCGCCGAACAAAAGTGGAATAACACGCGATCAAAAAGACTGATATAAATATCCATGGTACCGCTGAAAACGTCATCTTGTCCCGCAAAAAATAAGCCGCCATACAGCATCATCAGCAAAAAAATAAAAAAGTTATAGTCCTGAGAATAAAGCGATACCAAAATAATTATTTTTTCTATATTTTAGTTTTTATCGTATAAAAGCGCCAAAACATAAAAAAATGATATAAATGAGATATTGCTGTAATCGTACTGACCCGAAGAATAAAACTGCTTTATCAATTTTACCAAACGCGGAACGGTATAAACGCCTCCCCCAAAAGAAATTCATGAATAGCTGGTTTTTGGTCATTCTGCCTCACAAAAATCGGAATAAAAAGCGATCAAAAACGGTCACGTGTCCGAAAATGTTACCAATGAAAACGTCAACTCGTCCCGCAAAAAACAAGACCTCACATGACTCTGTGGAGCAAAATGTGGAAAAATTATAGGTCTCAAAATGTGGAGACGCAAAAACTTTTTTGCTATAAAAAGCGTCGCTGGTTTCACACTTGCGTTTTTGTCTGCAGCGTTTTTTGCACAAAAAAACGCATGCGTTTTTTCCCTATATTTAACATTGAAAACGCATGCGTTTTTTTTGTACGCGTTTGGTCACGTTTTCAAACGCATGCGTTTTTTTTCTGCATGCGTTCATTTTCAGAAATACAACCTGCAGTATTTTCTTGCGTTTTTAAGCACATGCGTTTGTTTGCGTTAAAAACGCATGCATTTTTTCGAAAAAAAACAGAAAACACACTGAAAAGCCACCCTCCACCATCAAGGTGATAAAGGGATCCAAACCCTAACCCTAACTCTACCCCTAACCTCACCCCTAACCGTTTAATGAACATTTTCTGACAGTCATAGTGCCACGTATTTCAGTGCCACGTATTTCAGTGCCACGTATTTCAGTGCCACGTATTTAAGTGCCACGTATCACATATTTCAGTGCCACGTATTTAAGTGCCACGTATTTCAGTGCCACGTATTTCAGTGCCACGTATTTCAGTGCCACGTATTTCAGTGCCACGTATTTCAGTGCCACGTATCACGTATTTCAGTGCCACGTGTTTCAGTGCCACGTATTTAAGTGCCACGTATCACGTATTTCAGTGCCACGTATTTCAGTGCCACGTATTTCAGTGCCACGTATTTCAGTGCCACGTATTTCAGTGCCACGTATTTCAGTCACGTTTAGGGTTAGGGTTAGGGTTAGGGTTAGGGCTAGGGTTGGAGGTAAAGTTAGGGTTGGGGCTAAAGTTAGGGTTGGGGCTAAAGTTAGGGTTAGGGTTTGGATTACATTTACGTTTGGATTAGGGTTGGGATTAGAATTATGGGTGTGTCAGGGCTAGGGGTGTGGTTAGGGTTACCGTTGGGATTAGGGTTAGGGGTGTGTTTGGGTTAGGGTTTCAGGTAGAATTGGGGGGTTTCCACTGTCCAGGCACATCAGGGGCTCTCCAAGCGCGACATGGCGTCCAATCTCAATTCCAGCCAATTCTGCGTTGAAAAAGTAAAACAGTGCTCCTTCCCTTCCGAGCTCTCCCGTGCGCCCAAAAAGGGGTTTACCCCAACATATGTGTTATCAGCGTACTCGGGACAAATTGAACAACAACTTCTGGGGTCCAAGTTCTCTTGTTATCCTTAGGAAAATAAAAATTTGGGGGGCTAAAAATCATTTTTGTGGGAAAAAAAAGATGTTTTATTTTCACGGCTCTGCGTTATAAACTGTAGTGAAACACTTGGGGGTTCAAAGTTCTCACAACACATCTAGATAAGTTCCTTGGGAGGTCTAGTTTCCAATATGGGGTCACTTGTGGGGGGTTTGTACTGTTTGGGTACATCAGGGGCTCTGCAAATGCAACGTGACGCCTGCAGACCAATCCATTTAAGTCTGCATTCCAAATGGCGCTCCTTCCCTTCCGAGCTCTGTCATGCACCCAAACAGTGGTTCCCCCCCACATATGGGGTATCAACGTACTCAGGACAAATTGGACAACAACTTTTGGGGTCTAATTTATCCTGTTACCCTTGTGAAAATACAAAACTGGGGGCTAAAAAATCATTTTTGTGAAAAAAAAAAAGAATTTTTATTTTCACGGCTTTGCGCTATAAACTTTAGTGAAACACTTGGGGGTTCAAAGTTCTCAAAACACATCTAGATAAGTTCCTTGGGAGGTCTAGTTTCCAATATGGGGTCACTTGTGGGGGGTTTGTACTGTTTGGGTACATCAGGGGCTCTGCAAATGCAACGTGACGGCTGCTGACCAATCCATTTAAGTCTGCATTCCAAATGGCGCTCCTTCCCTTCCGAGCTCTGTCATGCGCCCAAACAGTGGTTCCCCCCCACATATGGGGTATCAGCGTACTCAGGACAAATTGGAAAACAAATTTTGGGGTCCAATTTATTCTGTTACCCTTGAAAAATACAAAGCTGGGTGCTAAAAAATCATTTTTGAGAAAAAAAATAAAAATTATTTTCACGGCTCTGCGTTATAATCTGTAGTGAAACACTTGGGGGTTCAAAGCTCTCAAAACACATCTAGATAAGTTCCTTAGGGGGTCTACTTTCCAAAATGGTGTCACTTGTAGGGAGTTTCAATGTTTAGGCACATCAGGGGCTCTCCAAACGCATCATGGCGTCCCATCTCAATTCCAGTCAATTTTGCATTGAAAAGTCAAATGGCGCTCCTTCCCTTCCAAGCTCTGCCATGCGCCCAAACAATGGTTTACACCCACATATGGGGTATCAGCGTACTCAGGACAAATTGCACAACATTTTTTGGGGTCCAATTTCTTCTCTTACCCTTGGGAAAATAAAAAATTGGGGGCAAAAATATAATTTTTGTGAAAAAATATGATTTTTTATTTTTACGGCTCTGCATTATAAACTTCTGTGAAGCACTTGGTGGGTCAAAGTGCTCACCACACATCTAGATAAGTTCCTTAGGGGGTCTACTTTCCAAAATGGTGTCACTTGTAGGGAGTTTCAATGTTTAGGCACATCAGGGGCTCTCCAAACGCAACATGGCGTCCCATCTCAATTCCAGTCAATTTTGCATTGAAAAGTCAAATGGCGCTCCTTCCCTTCCAAGCTCTGCCATGCGCCCAAACAATGGTTTACACCCACATATGGGGTATCAGCGTACTCAGGACAAATTGCACAACATTTTTTGGGGTCCAATTTCTTCTCTTACCCTTGGGAAAATAAAAAATTGGGGGCAAAAAGATCATTTTTGTGAAAAAATATGATTTTTTATTTTTACGGCTCTGCATTATAAACTTCTGTGAAGCACTTGGTGGGTCAAAGTGCTCACCACACATCTAGATAAGTTCCTTAGGGGGTCTACTTTCCAAAATGGTGTCACTTGTAGGGAGTTTCAATGTTTAGGCACATCAGGGGCTCTCCAAACGCAACATGGCGTCCCATCTCAATTCCAGTCAATTTTGCATTGAAAAGTCAAATGGCGCTCCTTCCCTTCCAAGCTCTGCCATGCGCCCAAACAATGGTTTACACCCACATATGGGGTATCAGCGTACTCAGGACAAATTGCACAACATTTTTTGGGGTCCAATTTCTTCTCTTACCCTTGGGAAAATAAAAAATTGGGGGCAAAAAGATCATTTTTGTGAAAAAATATGATTTTTTATTTTTACGGCTCTGCATTATAAACTTCTGTGAAGCACTTGGTGGGTCAAAGTGCTCACCACACATCTAGATAAGTTCCTTAGGGGGTCTACTTTCCAAAATGGTGTCACTTGTAGGGAGTTTCAATGTTTAGGCACATCAGGGGCTCTCCAAACGCAACATGGCGTCCCATCTCAATTCCAGTCAATTTTGCATTGAAAAGTCAAATGGCGCTCCTTCCCTTCCAAGCTCTGCCATGCGCCCAAACAATGGTTTACACCCACATATGGGGTATCAGCGTACTCAGGACAAATTGCACAACATTTTTTGGGGTCCAATTTCTTCTCTTACCCTTGGTAAAATAAAAAATTGGGGGCGAAAAGATCATTTTTGTGAAAAAATATGATTTTTTATTTTTACGGCTCTGCATTATAAACTTCTGTGAAGCACTTGGTGGGTCAAAGTGCTCACCACACATCAAGATAAGTTCCTTAGGGGGTCTACTTTCCAAAATGGTGTCACTTGTAGGGGGTTTCAGTGTTTAGGCACATCAGGGGCTCTCCAAACGCAACATGGCGTCCCATCTCAATTCCAGTCAATTTTGCATTGAAAAGTCAAATGGCGCTCCTTTCCTTCCGAGCTCTGCCATACGCCCAAACAGTGGTTTACCCTCACATATGGGGTATCAGCGTACTCAGGACAAATTGTACAACAACTTTGGGGGTCCATTTTCTCCTGTTACCCTTGGTAAAATAAAACAAATTGGAGCTGAAATAAATTGTGTGTGAAAAAAAGTTAAATGCTCATTTTTATTTAAACATTCCAAAAATTCCTGTGAAACACCTGAAGGGTTAATAAACTTCTTGAATGTGGTTTTGAGCACCTTGAGGGGTGCAGTTTTTAGAATGGTGTCACACTTGAGTATTTTCTATCATATAAACCCCTCAAAATGACTTCAAATGAGATGTGGTCCCTAAAAAAAAATGGTGTTGTAAAAATGAGAAATTGCTGGTCAACTTTTAACCCTTATAACTCCGTCACAAAAAAAAATTTTGGTTCCAAAATTGTACTGATGTAAAGTAGACATGTGGGAAATGTTACTTATTAAGTATTTTGCGTGACATATGTCTGTGATTTAAGGGCATAAAAATTCAAAGTTGGAAAATTGCAAAATTTTCAAAATTTTCGCCAAATTTCCATTTTTTTCACAAATAAACGCAAGTTATATCGAATAAATTTTACCACTAACATGAAGTACAATATGTCACGAGAAAACAATGTCAGAATCGCCAAGATCCGTCAAAGCGTTCCAGAGTTATAGCCTCATAAAGGGACAGTGGTCAGAATTGTAAAAATTGGCCCGGTCATTAACGTGCAAACCACCCTTGGGGGTGAAGGGGTTAAGCAGAGATCTTGAAAATGGTTAAAATTGAGAACGTTTCAGTTTGTTTTCTTTACACAGTATGTATAAATCTGTAAACCCTGTGAGTGATTACTAGGCTGCAGTTGCTTTTTTTCTGGTGGGATTTATAGATCATGTAATGATTAGGATGTTGCTAACTCCATCTTAAAGGGGGTTTTCAGTCTAAAATAAGTCTGCAGTCCCTTTAAAGAGGACCTGTCTCTTTCCATAAAAATGTAATGTGAATCCGGCGATGTGCTTCTTTTGTTTTTGCTCCTCTCCATTCCTGAGATACGGCGCTCTCCTGCCTGTATATAAACCTAGTTTTTCTAGCCAAGTAGGTGTGGTTTACTACTCTTCTCTGTGATCTTGAGGAGCACGCCCAGTTGGCTAACAAGTGTAGATTTATATACAGGGAAAACCCAGCTATATCTCAGCAATAGAATTCACAGAAACAAGAGAAAATTCAGGAGAACAGCGGCATTTATACAAGGTAAAATAATTACATAATTATGGCAAGTGACAGGACTTCCTTAAAGGGGTTGTCTGCGTTCACTAAAATGAGCCCCACACTGTGTGAAATACATAAAATAACAAACTCAATGTGAGTACCTACTGAGTTTGCAGTTTGAACCCCGTATTCCTTACAGTGGACAACCCCTTTAAGTCAGGGATGAGCAGTGACGGTGATACTGTATCTCACAGCCACTGAGGCTTCCTCCCTCTTTGCACATGACCTGCAGATTGGGGCCATCCCAGCAGATAGTGCTCTGCCTACTTGTCACTTTGCTGTTTACTGCCATCTCTATGTTTCCCATCGTGCTGTCGAGGAATCGTTTTTTATTCGCTAGTAGAAAGTCTGAATAAGATAATGCTGAGAATGTATGTTAGTCTTGTAACAAGGAGCCTGCTGGATAAATGCTGCAGACACAAACTGACTACTGCCTGTCTATCCTGCAATGTCTGACCTGTATTGTCTTCCATGCACTATCTCCCCTGTATTGTCTCTGCTGCATTGTCTTCCCTGCATTGTCTTCCCTGCTTTGTTTCCCCTACATTGTCTCCTCTGCATTGTCTTCCCTGCATTGTCTCCCTTGGATAGTCTTCCCTGCATTGTTTCCCCTGCATTGTCTTCCTTGCATCAATTCTTCTTCATTTTCTCCCCTGCATTGTTTCCCCTTTAGTCTCCCCTGCAATGTCTCCCCTGCATTGTCTCTTCTGCATTGTCTCCCTTGCATTGTCTTCCCTATATTGTCTTTCCTGAATTGTCTGCCCTGTATTGATTTCCACACATTTTCTCCCCTGCTTTGTCTTCTCTTCATTGTCTCCCCTGCAGTTTCTTCTCTTCATTGTCTCCCCTTCAGTTTCCCCTGGATAGTCTTCCCTGCATTGTCTCCCATGTATTGACTCTACTGTATTATTTCCTTTTGCTTTGTCTCCCTTGCATTGTCTCCCATGTATTGTCTTCTCTACATTGTCTCCCTTGGATAATCTTACCTGCATTGCCTTCCCTGCATTGTCTGCCCTGTATTGTTTTCCACACATTATCTCCCCTGCATTGTCTCCCCTGCATTGTCTTCCCTGTATTGTCTTCCTTGCTTTGTCTTCTCTTCATTGTCTCCCCTTTAGTTTCTCATTTTCATTGTCTCCCCTGCATTTTCTCCCCTGCATTGTCTTCCCTGTATTGTCTCCCTTGCTTTGCCTTCACTTCATTGTCTCCCCTGCATTGTCTCCCCTGCATTGTTTTCCCTGGAGTGTCCTCCCTGCATTGTCTTCCCTGTATTGTCTCCATTGCTTTGCCTTCTCTTCATTGTCTCCCCTGCATTGTTTCCCCTGTATTGTCTCCCCTGCATGGTTTTCCCTGCAGTGTCCTCCTTGCATTGTCTCCCCTGCATTGTCTTCCCTGTATTGTCTCCCCTGCATTGTCTTCCCTGTATTGTCTCCCTTGCTTTGCCTTCTATTCATTGTCTCCCCTGCCTTGTCTCCCCTGCATTGTCTTCCCTGCATTGTCCTCCCTATATTGTCTTCCCTGCATTGTCTTCCTTGCTTTGCCTTCTCTTCATTGTCTTCCCTGCATTGTCCTCCCTGTATTGTCTTCCCTGCATTGTCTCCCCTGCATTGTCTTCCCTGCATTGTCTCCCCTGCATTGTCTCCCCTGCATTATTTTCCCTGCATTGTCTCTCTTGCTTTGCCTTCTCTTCAATGTCTACCCTGCATTGTCTTCCCTGTATTGTCTCCCTCGCTTTGCCTTCTCTTCATTGCCTCCCCTGCATTGTCTTCCCTGCATTTTCTCCCCTGCATTGTCTTCCCTGCATTGTCCTCCCTGTATTGTCTTCCCTGCATTGTTTCCCCTGCAGTGTCCTCCCTGCACTGTCCCCTACCTACATCTAGACTGGCACTATTTCCCGCCGAGTCCCCAGGTCAGTTTATTTCCTGAGGGCCGCTGCCGCGCATACATTTTGTGTTCCATGCAGATCGCCCCCATTCGCTTCTGGATGTATCTTCTCCAGACGTGTTAACGACTTGTATATTTACATCTCGCCAGCGCCAGCAGCTAAACTGCTCTTTACACCAATGTGATAATGATAACAGTGTAAGAGGGCGCAGATAAAAACGGCAATAAAGTGAAATATTCACTGTAAATCTTCTTACACTTTTTTTTTTATTTAATGCAATTGCCCATGGTCTTTTTTTAAATAACCATGTGGATAAATAGTGTGTACACTGTCACAACATTAATTATATGGTTCCAAGACGTGTCAAATAAAAATGCTATGCCTCTTTGCTTTTAGTTCTGATTTACAGTATCCTACCGCTTTGTGTATACAGCTCCTGCACAGACCTGCTGAGTTTGTAGTTTGGAGGCAACATTACTGAAAGTGGACAACCCCTTTAAGTCAGAGATAAGCAGTGCCGGCGATACTGTATCTCAGCCACTGACGCTTCCTCCCACTTTACATATGACCTGCAGATTGGGGCCATCCCAGCAGATAGTTCTCTGCCTACTCTCACTTTGCTGTTTACAGCCATCTCTATGCACTATCAGCAATGGAAGACTTCTCTTATTCTTCCCATATGTTTCCCATCGTGCTGTCGAGGAATCTTATTTTATTCGAAAGTAGAAAGTCTGAGAAAGATAATGCTGAGAATTTATAGTAGTCTTGTAACAAGGTGCATGCTGCAATATCTTCCCTGCATTGTGTCGCCTGCATAGTCTTCCCTGCCTTGTCTCCCCTGCAATATCTCCCCTGCACTGTCTTCCCTGCATTGTCTCCCCTGCACTGTCTTCCCTGCATTGTCTTCCCTGCATTGTCTTCTCTGCATTGTCTCCCCTGGATTGTCTTCCCTGCATTGTCTCCCCTGCAATATCTTCCCTGCATTGTCTTCCCTGCATTGTCTTCTCTGCATTGTCTCCCCTGGATTGTCTTCCCTGCATTGTCTCCCCTGCAATATCTTCCCTGCATTGTCTTCAGTGCAATATCTACCCTGCATTGTCTTCCCTGGATTGTCTCCCCTGCATTGTCTTCCCTGCATTGTCTCCCCTGCAATATCTTCCCTGCATTGTCTCTCCTGGATAGTCTTTTCTACATTTTGTCTCCCCTCCATTGCCTCCGCTGCATTGTCTCCCCTGCATTGTCTTCCCTGTATAGTCTCCCCTACATTGTCTCCCCTGCATTGTATCCCCTCCATTGCCTCCGCTGCATTGCCTTCCCTGCATTGTCTGCCCTGCATTGTCTGCCCTGTATTGTTTTCCACACATTATCTCCCCTGCATTGTCTTCCCTGTATTGTCTTCCTTGCTTTGTCTTCTCTTCATTGTCTCCCCTTTAGTTTCTCATTTTCATTGTCTCCCCTGCATTTTCTCCCCTGCATTGTCTTCCCTGTATTGTCTCCCTTGCTTTGCCTTCACTTCATTGTCTCCCCTGCATTGTTTCCCTGCAGTGTCCTCCCTGCATTGTCTCCCCTGCATTGTCTTCCCTGTATTGTCTCCCTTGCTTTGCCTTCTCTTCATTGTCTCCCCTGAATTGTTTCCCCTGCATTGCTTCCCATGCATTGTGTCCCCTGCATTCTTTTCCCTGCATTGTCTCCCCTGCATTGTCTTCCCTGTATTGTCTCCCCTGCACTGTTTTCCCTGCAGTGTCCTCCTTGCATTGTCTCCGCTGCATTGTCTCCCCTGCATTGTCTTCCCTGTATTGTCTCCCTTGCTTTGCCTTCTCTTCATTGTATCCCCTGCCTTGTCTCCCCTGCATTGTCTCCCCTGCATTGTCTTCCCTGCATTGTCCTCCCTGTATTGTCTTCCCTGCATTGTCTTCCTTGCTTTGCCTTCTCTTCATTGTCTTCCCTGCATTGTCCTCCCTGTATTGCCTTCCCTGCATTGTCTCCCCTGCATTGTCTTCCCTGCATTGTCTCCCCTGCATTGTCTTCCCTGTATTGTCTCCCTTGCTTTGCCTTCTCTTCGTTGTCTCCCCTGCAGTTTGTCTTCATTGTCTCCCCTGCATTGTCTTCCCTGTATTGTCTCCCTCGCTTTGCCTTCTCTTCATTGCCTCCCCTGCATTGTCTTCCCTGCATTGTCTCCCCTGCATTGTCCTCCCTGTATTGTCCTCCCTGCACTGTCCCCTACCTACATCTAGACTGGCACTATTTCCCGCCGAGTCCCCAGGTCAGTTTATTTCCTGAGGGCCGCTGCCGCGCATACATTTTGTGTTCCATGCAGATCGCCCCCATTCGCTTCTGGATGTATCTTCTCCAGACGTGTTAACGACTTGTATATTTACATCTCGCCAGCGCCAGCAGCTAAACTGCTCTTTACACCAATGTGATAATGATAACAGTGTAAGAGGGCGCAGATAAAAACGGCAATAAAGTGAAATATTCACTGTAAATCTTCTTACACTTTTTTTTTCATTTAATGCAATTGCCCATGTTCTTTTTTTTAAATAACCATGTGGATAAATAGTGTGTACACTGTCGCAACATTAATTATATGGTTCCAAGATGTGTCAAATAAAAATGCTATGCCTCTTTGCTTTTAGTTCTGATTTACAATATCCTACCGTTTTGTGTATACAGCTCCTGCACAGACCTGCTGAGTTTGTAGTTTGGAGCCAACATTACTGAAAGTGGACAACACCTTTAAGTCAGAGATAAGCAGTGCCGGCGATACTGTATCTCAGCCACTGACGCTTCCTCCCACTTTACATATGACCTGCAGATTGGGGCCATCCCAGCAAATAGTTCTCTGCCTACTCTCACTTTGCTGTTTGCAGCCATCTCTATGCACTGTCAGCAATGGAAGACTTCTCTTATTCTTCCCATACGTTTCCCATCGTGCTGTCGAGGAATCTTATTTTATTCGAAAGTAGAAAGTCTGAGAAAGATAATGCTGAGAATTTATAGCAGTCATGTAACAAGGTGCATGCTGCAATATCTTCCCTGCATTGTGTTGCCTGCATTGTCTCCCCTGCAATGTCTTCTCTACATTGTCTTCCCTGCAATATCTTCCCTGCATTGCCTCCCCTGGATAGTCTTCCCTGCAATATCTTCCCTGCATTGTCTCCCCTGCATTGTCTCCCCTGGATAGTCTTCCCTGCATTGTCTTACCTGCATTGTCTTCTCTGCATTGTCTCCCCTGCATTGTCTCCCCTGGATAGTCTTCTCTGCATTGTCTTCAGTGCAATATCTTCCCTGCATTGTCTCCCCTGGATAGTCTTTTCTACATTTTGTCTCCCCTCCATTGCCTCCGCTGCATTGTCTCCCCTGCATTGTCTTCCCTGTATTGTCTCCCCTACATTGTCTCCTCTGCATTGTCTCCCCTCCATTGCCTCCGCTGCTTTGTCATCTTTGCATTGTCTCCCCTGAATTGTCATCTCTGCATTATCTTCCACTATATGGCAATATTATTTGGATTTTACATTATGGGTATTATGTAGACACTATATAGCAGTATTATTTGGATATTGCGTTATCGGTATTATGTAGACATTATGTGGCAATATTATTTGGATTTTACATTATGGGTATTAAAGTACCGACCAAAAGTTTGGACACACCTTCTCATTTAAAGATTTTTCTGTATTTTCTTGACTATGAAAATTGTACATTCACACTGAAGGCATCAAAACTATGAATTAACACATGTGGAATTATATACTTAACAAAAAAGTGTGAAACAACTGAAAATATGTCTTATATTCTAGGCTCTTCAAAGTAGCCACCTTTTGCTTTGATGACTGCTTTGCACACTCTTGGCATTCTCTTGATGAGCTTGATGAGTAGTTGTCCTACTGAAATGTATTTTAGGTAAATGCACTCAGTACTTGGTCGAAGCTCCTTTTGCATCAATTACTGCATCAATGCGGCGTGGCATGGAGGAGATCAGCCTGTGGCACTGCTGAGGGGTTATGGAAGCCCAGGTTGCTTTGATAACAGCCTTCAGCTCATCTGCATTGATGGGTCTGATGTCTCTCATTTTCCTCTTGACAATATTCCATAGATTCTCTATGGGGTTGAGGTCAGGCGAGTTTGCTGCCAATCAAGCAGTGATACTGTTGTTTTTACACCAGGTATTGGTACTTTTGGCCGTGTGGACAGGGGCCAAGTCTTGCTGGAGAATGACATTTCCATCTCCAAAAGCTTGTCGGCAGAGGGAAGCATGAAGTGCTCTACAATGTCCTGGTAGACGGCTGCGCTGACTTTGGTCTTGATAAAACACAGTGGACCTACACCAGCAGATGACATGGCTCCCCAAACCATCACTGACTGTGGAGACTTCACAAGACCTTGAAAAATCAAGAAAGAAAAAAGAGTGGAGAGGCCACAATCCAAGCTGCTGGAGGTCTAGTGTGAAGTTTATTTATTTATTATGCTTTGCTTATAGAATGCTATCTTATTCCGCAGCACTTGAGAGACAACGCTGTCCCTATTGGGGCTCACAATATGGATTCCCTATCAGTTTGTCTTTGGAGTGTGGGATGAAACCAGAGAACCCAGATTAAACCCACATAGACACAGGGAGAACATAGAAACTCCTTGCAGATGTTGTCCTTGGCAGAATTTGAACCCAGGACCCCAGCGCTGCAAGGCTGCAGTACTAACCACTGGACCACTGTGCTGCCCTAACTTACAGTCACAGGCCGACTAGCTGATCTCCCTAATTCTCTCCCTGTCCAGTAGAAAACTGAAAGAAGCAGGAAGAGAAGCTCGTTGTCACATGACCATAAGCATGAAAATCGCATATGAGTTAAATGGCTGGAACCAACGAGCAGAACTAAATCCTGACACTGAGTATATTACGCGCTGTTAGGATTGGCTACTGTTTTATAACTAAGAGGTTTGAGATGCAAGTCTGCAGTCACTCTAAGTGATTGCAGGCTTCTGAATTCTTACAACGCATGCACTGCACACTTTTTGGATTCTCCTTTGTCGCTGGCAAGAGTGGACGGTCCTGTCAGCACACGAATGCGATTTGAATACTTCTGGCCACATTCCAACTAGACTTGATCGGCTTCGCTAAATACATTTTCATTAAGTAAGGCTACGAAAATGTGACCGCATGTATGTAAATCGCCGGCACAAAAGAATCCTGACAGTGTCCAGTGCGCAGTGAAAGAATTCATAAGTCTGCAGTCAAACAGAATTAACTGCAGACTCATCACAGACCCGGACAACCCCTTTAATGCTCCTAACAGTAATAAAAACTTGAAAATTAGTATCGCAAAAAACATGTACATCCAGGTACCATTTTAGAAGAACAACTCCAGAGACGTCTCTTTCGTTTTATCTTCACTTTGTCCAGACGCCATGATGACTCTTCTCTTCCACAGCCATCTCTGCAGACTTCCATCTTCTCCGGTCTTGTGCAGCACATCCCCACATGATGCCTTTAAAACTAGCAGTGTCATTATAATGCTCCCGAATAAAAATATCTGCCGTATGCCGAGCCTCTGAATAAATAATTGCCCCTCACTATATGCTTTGCACAAAATATGACCCCCACAAAGTCCCTCTTATGGTACATGCCCGCCATACTGCCCTCTCCTTTGTATATTGGGGCTCCTCTTCACTCTGTGTCCCCCCTATAGGGCCCAGTCTCTATACTTTGGCCCCTCAGCACACTCCCCCTCCACGGCTCTGATGTTACACTTTTCCCCCAAGCTACCCCGCCACACTACTCAGTATTTATTCTGTGCCCACTCACACTCCCCCACATAATGTATCCTCACATTATTCCCCTCAATAGTCTCCTCATGCATTTCCCCTTGCCTCTGCATGCTGTCTTCTCTCACATCCCCCCTGCTAACCATTCTGTCACCTCACAAATCCCTCTGACTCCCCATACTGTGTCTGCACCTATCTCTCCCAATCACCATACTGTGAATGCACCTATCCCCCATACTGTTTCCTCATACATGCCCCCATCTACCCTCTTGCCTCTCATACTGTGGTTTCAAATCTTTCTTGTTTTCCATAGTGTCTGTCCCTCCCTTGCTCCCCAAAACTTATATCCTCAAATCTCTCCCTCCACCCGTTACACTAAAATTTCCCCCCCAGAATAAATCTTCCCCCACAGAATAAATCCTTCTCACAGATTGAATCCCCCCACACAGAATAAATCTTCCCCCACAGAATAAATCTTCCCCCACAGAATAAATCCTCCTCACAGAATAAATCTCCCCCCACAGAATAAATCCTCCTCACAGAATAAATCTCCCCCCACAGAATAAATCTCATTCCTCACAGAATAAATCTTCCCCCACAGAATAAATCCTCCTCACAGAATAAATCTCCCCCCACAGAATAAATCTCATTCCACACAGAATAAATCTTATTCCTCACACAATAAAACTTCCCTCACAGAATAAATCTCCCCCCACAAAATAAATCTTATTCCTCACAGAATAAACCTCCCCCCACAGAATAAATCCTCCTCACAGAATAAACCTCCCCAAAGAGTAAATCTCTTCCCACAAAGTAAATCCTCCTCACAGAATAAATTTCCCATAGTGAAAATCTTCCCCTACAGCAGAGGTGTCAAACTGCATTCCTCGAGGGCCGCCAACAGGTCATGTTTTCAGGATTTCCTTGTATTGCACAGGTGATAATTTACCGTATATACTCGAGTATAAGCTGACCTGAGTATAAGCCGACCCCCCTAATTTTGCCACAAAAAAATGGGAAAACTTATTGACTCGAGTATAAGCCTAGGGTGGAAAATGAATTTCAAAAATAAAAATAGATGCTCCATACCGTTCATTATGGCCCCATAGCTGTGCCATATAGTGCTCTGCACCGCTCATTATTGCCCCATAGCTGTGCCATATAGTGCTCTGCACCGTTCCTTATTGCCCCATAGCTGTGCCATATAGTGCTCTGCACCGCTCATTATTGCCCCATAGCTGTGCCATATAGTGCTCTGCACCGTTCATTATTGCCCCATAGCTGTGCCATATAGTGCTCTGCACCATTTATTATTGCCCCATAGCTGTACCATAGAAAGCTGTGCCATATAGTGCTCTGCACCGTTCATTATTGCCCCATAGATGCTCCATAGAAAGCTGTGCCATTGCTGCTGCTGCTGCAATAAAACAAAAAACACATACTCACCTCTCTTGCTTGCAGCTCCCCAGCGTCCCGTCCCGGCGTCTCTCCGCACTGACTGATCAGGCAGAGGGCGGCACGCACACTATATGCGTCATCGCGCCCTCTGACCTGCACAGTCAGTGCGGAGAGACGCCGGGAAGACAGAGCGGCGCCCGGCGTGTGGAACGCGGACAGGAAAATATGCGATACTTACCTGCTCCCGGCGTCCTGCTCCCGGCGTCCCGCTCCTTCCCCCGGACAGCTGGTCTCCGGTGCCGCAGCCTCTTCCTCTATCAGCGGTCACTGTTACCGCTGATTAGAGAAATGAATTATGCGGCTCCGCCCCTATGGGAGGTGGAGCAGCCTATTCATTTCTCTAATGAGCGGTCCCATGTGACCACTGAACAGGGGAAGAGCTGCAGCACCCGGAGACCGTGGGACGGGCAGGGGGAGCGACAGGAGCGCCAGAAGCAGGTAAGTATGCCTCAGCGCCCTCTCCCCCTTACCCGCCGACCCTGCCGCCGACCGTGACTCGAGTATAAGCCGAGAGGGGCACTTTCAGCCCAAAAATTTGGGCTGAAAATCTCGGCTTATACTCGAGTATATACGGTAATCACCTGCACAGAATGATTCCAGCACCTTGTGGACTGCTAAGGAAATCCTGAAAACATGACCTGTTGGCGGCCCTCGAGGAATGCAATTTGACACCTCTGCCCTACAGAATCCTCCTCACAGAATAAATCTCCCCCTACAAAATAAGTCTTCCCCTCACAGAATACATCTTCCCCCCCGCAGAATAAATGCCCCCATAGAGTAAATCTCCCCTCACAGAATAAATCTCCCCTCACAGAATAAATCTCCCCTCACAGAATAAATCTCCCCCCACAGAGTAAATCCTCCCCCCGCAGAATACATCTTCCCTCCACAGAATAAATCCTCACAGAATAAATCCCCTCATAAAGTAAATATTCGCCCAGAGAATCCTCCTCACAGAAAAAACTCTCCCCCACCCCACATTTAATCTTCAGTATCTTCAGCTCCAGAGTGGAGCACTTACCACCGATGTTCTTCGCGCTTCTGGGCGCCGGCGAGTGAAGTCAGCAGCGTGATCACATGACCTGATCACATGACCTGATCACGCTGCTGGCTTCGCTTTGACCCGGCGGTCAGAGCCTCAATTGTACTTGCTTTTGTAAGACGCGAGTACAATTGAACGCTGGGAGCCGGCGCCCTGCAGCTTCTCTATGCCGGCCGTCAGCTTCAAGGCCGGCTGAGAGAACTGACGACTTCCAGTCCATGGAGCGGCAGAATGCAGCTGCCAGGAGAGACATTAGGCGGCCTGACTGTGCCCCCTGCTGGCAGCGCCCCCCCCCCCCCCCAGATACGCCTCTGATAATACCAATATATACTTATAAAAACACTCAGTCTCTTTTTCTCTTTTTGGGTACCCTAGAAAAGAGAGGCCCAGGGCATTTGCCCAGTTTGTCACACTAGATTATAAAATGACTCTGTCCTCACCATAAAGAGATCATAAACCAAAACATACACGACATTCACACGCGTTAGCACGGGATGGGAAGTTTTTTTTTAATTGATGTGATAATCTTTCCTCCCAGACCTATGCGTAGAACAATAGATGTCTTGTTATAAATTCCCTATTTCCGGCATATGAAGTTAAAACTACAAGTACTGAAAATGTTATAATATTCCATTGAGCTCGGAGCTTGTCATATCAGGTTCTCACAAAAAATGTTCTTGTTTGATTTGCTTGAAACTGGAGACGGCCTTAAGGAATATTATCACAGCTCATTTATTATATTTATTTTTAGAAAACGTTAATATTTATATGATATAAGAAAAAGGTCGGGCAAGGCTTACACAAATAGGCAGCAACATCAGCAGAACCGGGATGTAGGCCGCAATGAGGAAAAGCAGATCAAGACTCGGGAAGGTGCAAACGTCTAATGTACATGAAAAAGTAGTCACCATTGTACATATTATTGTGCATGAGGGCAGTATTATAGTGGTTATATTCTTGTACATAGGGGCAGTATTATAGTAGTTATATTCTTGTACATAGGGGCAGTATTATAGTAGTTATATTCTTGTACATAGGAGGCAGTATTATAGTGGTTATATTCTTGTACATAGGGGCAGTATTATAGTAGTTATATTCTTGTACATAGGGGCAGTATTATAGTAGTTATATTCTTGTACATAGGGGCAGTATTATAGTAGTTATATTCTTGTACATAGGAGCAGTATTATAGTAGTTATATTCCTGTACATAGGGGCAGTATTATAGTAGTTATATTCTTGTACATAGGAGCAGTATTATAGTAGTTATATTCTTGTACATAGGGGCAGTATTATAGTAGTTATATTCTTGTACATAGGAGCAGTATTATAGTGGTTATATTCTTGTACATAGGGGCAGTATTATAGTAGTTATATTCTTGTACATAGGGGCAGTATTATAGTAGTTATATTCTTGTACATAGGAGGCAGTATTGTAGTTATATTCTTGTACATAGGAGCAGTATTATAGTAGTTATATTCTTGTACATAGGGGCAGTATTATAGTAGTTATATTCTTGTACATAGAGGCAGTATTATAGTAGTTATATTCTTGTACATAGGGGCAGTATTATAGTAGTTATATTCTTGTACATAGGGGCAGTATTATAGTAGTTATATTCTTGTACATAGGGGCAGTATTATAGTAGTTATATTCTTGTACATAGGGGCAGTATTATAGTAGTTATATTCTTGTACATAGGGGCAGTATTATAGTAGTTATATTCTTGTACATAGGGGCAGTATTATAGTAGTTATATTCTTGTACATAGGGGGCAGTATTATAGTAGTTATATTCTTGTACATGGGGCAGTATTATAGTAGTTATATTCTTGTACATAGTGGCAGTATTATAGTAAAATTGTATGGTGAAGAGGGTGCTCACTTAATAAGTCAGAGGTGCTCTGGAAAAATAGTATAATAAAAAGAAAACTCCGGCACACTGCTTTTCTTGAAATGAACAATTCTTTGTTTATTACTTTTTTATCATATTTTTTCAAAATATTCTTTCAAATGGTGGGTTTCCATATATGAAAAATTTTTTAACAAACTTCAGGTGGATAAATATATATTCTCTCTGATGAACACATATACTTTCGGACACATACGCTTTCAACGTTTCGGCTGAGAAGCCTTTATCAAGAAATCATGTCCTTCTGTAACACATATGAAAGATTATTTAAGACAACAAAACAAAAACCAAGAAATTTCAAATGTCGAGACATTTAATAACATGTCCCTTATTAGCTTATTATCCCCAACCACCATATGAATAATACAACCCTTGCCTACTTTTTGTATGCCAGAGGAGAATCTTCAAAAGAAAAAAATAGTAAAAAAACCTATGGAAATGTGTTTCTATCCACGAAATGGGAGTTCTTTTAACACAGAAACCTATATATTTGATATATTCAGCTGACAACAATAAGGGCCACATCCTAACTGACCATGCGGTACATCCTTATAATTCTTATACATGTTGTATTAAAAAAGAGAAAAGAAATCTAATAAATATATATCCCCTATCTATCGCGTAGGGATATAAATATGCTGGAGATGTGGAATAAGATGGAGTGGAAAATTGGATTTTTTAAAGCGCTCATGCATATGATCATATATAACAAAAGGAAAATTGCTATACTTGCAAGTGTGTTGCGCAGGAGAAAAGAGAATCCACTCTGTGGAGACAGATTTCCATTATTAGTGCCTTATATACAGGCTAATTAGAAGACCGTGCATTAAATAAATACCTTAGTCCAATAACCGGTATGCACCGTGCTCGTTATGCTCTCCTGGAGAAAGTGCGCGACCGCAGTCAAAGAAGCGTGTGTGAGAAGACAGCGTGTTACCAGCTTTTACCCTCTCAGTGCTCGTGTCCGCCCTAATACTTCCGGGTGAAAGTTCACAAAAGAACATGTGACGGGAGCGCTATTGCAAGGTCCGGAGTGGGACGAGAAGTGCCGGAAAAGACCGAAGTTATGCGCATGCGCTGTTTGTTGGTGCTCTGTTTCTAATTCCCGCTTGTGTGCTGAAAAAGGAAGGAAAGAAAGGACATAATTAGAGCATATAATATAAATTTTCCTATTCTATCCACTCTCCATATATCTGTGTATAAGAAGAAGCATATATAGAAAGTCATTAATAGAAATTATGATTTTGGCTGAAACTAATCTTTTGTCATAACCTGAGGACCATCAAGTCTATATTAGAGTCATTTTAGAGGTTAGAAGAATATACCTCAACATACATTACCATCACTTGTTACAATCTGGAGAATAAGAAAATACAGTTATGATGAGAAAGACCGCATAATAATTTTGAGAACAAATGACTATTGTGAGAGAAGTCATATGTGCTCCGTTATCTTAATAAGAGATCTCATATTCTCTATTTAAACCGTGTGGTGATAAGGTTTGTAGTGTGTGGATCCAAAAAGATTCACGTTCCTTAAGTTTCTTGATCCTGTCGCCCCCTCTTCTAGCCAACGGGACATGGTCTATCACTTGATATTTTAATTGTGCCACACTATGTTTTGCCTGTAAAAAATGAGCTGGAATTGGCAACAGAGTCTTACCACATCTAATAGTGGATTTGTGTTGTGAGATGCGATCTCGGATATGCTGGGTAGTTTCCCCAACGTACCCGAGACCGCACGGACACTTTATCAGATAAATGACAAAAGAAGAATTACATGTGAAATAACCCTTAATTTGGAATCTCTTTCCTGAACGTGGATGTGTAAAGGAATCCCCTTTTGACACATTTGAACATTGGTAACAGCTTAAGCAAGGGAATGTCCCATTACGTACATAGGGGCAGTATTATAGTAGTTATATTCTTGTACATAGGGGCAGTATTATAGTAGTTATATTCTTGTACATAGGAGCAGTATTATAGTAGTTATATTCTTGTACATAGGAACAGTATTATAGTAGTGATATTCTTATACATAGGGGCAGTATTATAGTAGTTATATTCCTGTACATAGGAGCAGTATTATAGTAGTTATATTCTTGTACATAGGACAGTATTATAGTAGTTATATTCTTGTACATAGGGGGCAGTATTATAGTAGTTATATTCTTGTACATAGGGGGCAGTATTATAGTAGTTATATTCTTGTACATAGGGGGCAGTATTATAGTAGTTATATTCTTGTACATAGGGGGCAGTATTATAGTAGTTATATTCCTGTACATAGGGACAGTATTATAGTAGTTATATTCTTGTACATAGGGGGCAGTATTATAGTAGTTATATTCTTGTACATAGGAGCAGTATTATAGTAGTTATATTCTTGTACATAGGGGGCAGTATTATAGTAGTTATATTCTTGTACATAGGGGCAGTATTATAGTAATTATATTCTTGTACATAGGAGCAGTATTATAGAGTAATATTCTTGTACATAGGGGCAGTATTATAGTAGTTATATTCTTGTACATAGGAGCAGTATTATAGTAGTTATATTCTTGTACATAGGAGCAGTATTATAATAGTTATATTCCTGTACATAGGGACAGTATTATAGTAGTTATATTCTTGTACATAGGGGGCAGTATTATAGTAGTTATATTCTTGTACATAGGAGCAGTATTATAGTAGTTATATTCTTGTACATAGGGGGCAGTATTATAGTAGTTATATTCTTGTACATAGGGGCAGTATTATAGTAGTTATATTCTTGTACATAGGGGGCAGTATTATAGTAGTTATATTCTTGTACATGGGGCAGTATTATAGTAGTTATATTCTTGTACATAGTGGCAGTATTATAGTAGTTATATTCCTGTACATAGGAGCAGTATTATAGTAGTTATATTCTTGTACATAGGACAGTATTATAGTAGTTATATTCTTGTACATAGGAGCAGTATTATAGTAGTTATATTCCTGTACATAGGGACAGTATTATAGTAGTTATATTCTTGTACATAGGGGGCAGTATTATAGTAGTTATATTCTTGTACATAGGAGCAGTATTATAGTAGTTATATTCCTGTACATAGGGACAGTATTATAGTAGTTATATTCTTGTACATAGGGGGCAGTATTATAGTAGTTATATTCTTGTACATAGGAGCAGTATTATAGTAGTTATATTCTTGTACATAGGGGGCAGTATTATAGTAGTTATATTCTTGTACATAGGGGCAGTATTATAGTAGTTATATTCTTGTACATAGGGGGCAGTATTATAGTAGTTATATTCTTGTACATAGGAGCAGTATTATAGTAGTTATATTCTTGTACATAGGGGGCAGTATTATAGTAGTTATATTCTTGTACATAGGGGCAGTATTATAGTAGTTATATTCTTGTACATAGGAACAGTATTATAGTAGTTATATTCTTATACATAGGGGCAGTATTATAGTAGTTATATTCTTGTATATAGGAGCAGTATTATAGTAGTTATATTCTTGTACATAGGGGCAGTATTATAATAATTATATTCTTGTACATAGGAGCAGTATTATAGTAGTTATATTCTTGTACATAGGAACAGTATTATAGTAGTTATATTCTTGTACATAGGGGCAGTATTATAGTAGTTATATTCTTGTACATAGGGGCAGTATTATAGTAGTTATATTCTTGTACATAGGGGCAGTATTATAGTAGTTATATTCTTGTACATAGGAGCAGTATTATAGTAGTTATATTCTTGTACATAGGAACAGTATTATAGTAGTGATATTCTTATACATAGGGGCAGTATTATAGTAGTTATATTCTTGTATATAGGAGCAGTATTATAGTAGTTATATTCTTGTACATAGGGGCAGTATTATAGTAATTATATTCTTGTACATAGGAGCAGTATTATAGTAGTTATATTCTTATACATAGGGGCAGTATTATAGTAGTTATATTCTTGTATATAGGAGCAGTATTATAGTAGTTATATTCTTGTACATAGGGGCAGTATTATAGTAGTTATATTCTTGTACATAGGGGCGGTATTTTTCTCCAGTCCTATTTCCCATCATCTATACATTTCTGACATTCTCAGACATTACAGCTGCCACCTCTGATGGAAAATTAAGGATTGTGTCTGGTGCTGGATTATACGTACTCTGTAAGTAAAATCAGGGATCCAATGACTGTTGTGCTCATCACCGTATTTTGGGAAGGTTCATGGAAAATGATAACAGCAGCACAGAGTGTTTGAGGAGAGACTTGTGCGGACCTCTCCACTTGTGTGATGAAGTTACTAAGGATTGGATGCATGATGATAGGATGGGGGCAGTTTTCACAGTTCCCTTATGTGATGATCTTTTTCCCTTCCTATTAGTGGGAATCCCAAGCACGGGACCCCCATGTATGATGTTCGGACACCCTAACAGGTTGTTTGGAAGAACCCTGACCCTTAACCAGATCTACTTAGTGATACAACTGCATCCAGCAGAGCTGTTTAGCCTCATCCTGACCAATTGATCTATCATTTTTGCAAATATGTATTTTCCTCCTCTTCTTCCAAAAGCCATAACATTTTTATTTTCCATTCCCATAGCTGTATGATACCGTATATACTCGAGTATAAGTTGAGTTTTTAGCATATTTTTTATGCTGAAAAAGCCCCCCTCGAGTTATACTCGAATGAGGGTCCCACAAGACGGAGGGGGAGCGGCAACAGCTAAGCAGCGGATCATGGGAGGCAGGAGCCAGAGGCTACTACTACTGTGCCCACTGCTAAAGAGAAATTAATATTCACTGCGCTGGCAGTGAATATTCATTTCTCCTTAATAGCGGGCACAGTAGTAGCAGCCGTCAGCTTCCAGAAGCTGTCGGGTGATCATGTGTGCCCGCTACTTAAGGGAATGAATATTCACTGCATGCCACGCCCAACATGGAGAGCAGTTAGTATTCCGGCAGCTGCCCAGGGTAGGGATGAGGGGGCCATGTATACCAGGATAGGTATGAGGGGCCATGTATACCAGGAGAGGGATGAGGGGGCCGTGCATACCAGGATAGGGATGGGGATGGGGGGGCCATGTATACCAGGATAGGGATGAGGGGGCCATGCATACCAGGATAGGGATGAGGGGGCCATACATACCAGGATAGGGATGAGGGGGCCATACATAACAGGATAGGGATGAGGGGGCCATGCATACCAGGATAGGGATGAGGGGGCCATGCATACCAGGATAGGGAAGAGGGGGCCATGTATACCAGGATAGGGATGAGGGAGCCATGCATACCAGGATAGGGATGAGGGGGCCATGCATACCAGGATAGGGATGAGGGGGCCATGCATACCAGGATAGGGATGAGGAGGCCATGTATACCAGGATGGGGATGAGGGGGCCATACATACCAGGATGGGGATGAGGGGGCCATACATACCAGGATAGGGATGAGGGGGCCATACATACCAGGATAGGGATGAGGAGACATGCATACCAGGATAGTGATGGGGGGGCCATATATACCAGGATAGGGATGAGGGGGCCATACATACCAGGATGGGGATGAGGGAGCCATGCATACCAGGATGGGGATGAAAAGGCCATGCATACCAGGATAGGGATGAGGGGGCCATGCATACCAGGATGGGGATGAGGGAGCCATGCATACCAGGATAGGGATGAGGGGGCCATATATACCAGGATAGGGATGAGGGGGCCATACATACCAGGATGGGGATGAGGGAGCCATGCATACCAGGATGGGGATGAAGAGGCCATGCATACCAGGATAGGGATGAGGGGGCCATGCATACCAGGATAGGGATGAGGGGGCCATACATACCAGGATAGGGATGAGGGGGCCATACATATCAGGATAGGGATAAGGGGGCCATGCATACCAGTATAGGTATGAGGGGCCATGCATACCAGGATAGGGATGAGGGGCCATGCATACCAGGATAGGGATGAGGGGGCCATACATACCAGAATAGGGATGAGGGGGCCATGTATACCAGGATAGGGATGAGGGGGCCATGTATACCAGGATAGGGATGAGGGGGCCATGCATACCAGGATAGGGATGAGGGGGCCATGCATACGAGGATAGGGATGAAGAGGCCATGCATACCAGGATAGGGATGAGGGTGCCATACATACCAGGATGGGGATGAGGAGGCCATGCATACCAGGATAGTGATGAGGAGGCCATACATACCAGGATGGGGATGAGGGAGCCATGCATACCAGGAGAGGGATGAGGGAGCCATGCATACCAGGATGGGGATGAGGGGGCCATGGATACTAGGATAGGGATGAGGGGGCCATGGATACTAGGATAGGGATGAGGTGACCATGTATACTAGGATAGGGATGAGGGGGCCATGCATACCAGGATAGGGATGAGGGGGCCATGTATACCAGGATGGGGATGAGGGGGCCATGTATACCAGGATAGGGATGAGGGGGCCATCCATACCAGGAGAGGGATGAGGGGGCCATACATATCAGAATAGGGATGAGGGGGCCATGTATACCAGGATAGGGATGAGGGGGCCATGTATACCAGGATAGGGATGAAGAGGCCATGCATACCAGGATAGGGATGAGGAGGCCATACATACCAGGATGGGGATGAGGAGGCCACGCATACCAGGATAGGAATGAGAGGGGCCATGCATACCAGGATAGGAATGAGAGGGGCCATGTATACCAGGATAGGGATGAGGGGGCCATGTATACCAGGATAGGGATGAGGGGGCCATGTATACCAGGATAGTGATGGGGGGGCCATATATACCAGGATAGGGATGAGGGGGCCATACATACCAGGATGGGGATGAGGGAGCCATGCATACCAGGATGGGGATGAAGAGGCCATGCATACCAGGATAGGGATGAGGGGGCCATGCATACCAGGATATGGATGAGGGGGCCATACATACCAGGATAGGGATGAGGGGGATATACATATCAGGATAGGGATAAGGGGGCCATGCATACCAGGATAGGTATGAGGGGCCATGCATACCAGGATAGGGATGAGGGGCCATGCATACCAGGATAGGGATGAGGGGGCCATACATACCAGAATAGGGATGAGGGGGCCATGTATACCAGGATAGGGATGAGGGGGCCATGTATACCAGGATAGGGATGAGGGGGCCATGCATACCAGGATAGGGATGAGGGGGCCATGCATACGAGGATAGGGATGAAGAGGCCATGCATACCAGGATAGGGATGAGGGTGCCATACATACCAGGATGGGGATGAGGAGGCCATGCATACCAGGATGGGGATGAGGGAGCCATGCATACCAGGAGAGGGATGAAGGGGCAATGCATATGAGGATTGGGATGAGGGGACCATGCATTCCAGGATGGGGATGAGGGAGCCATGCATACCAGGATGGGGATGAGGGAGCCATGCATACCAGGATGGGGATGAGGGGGCCATGGATACTAGGATAGGGATGAGGGGGCCATGGATACTAGGATAGGGATGAGGGGGCCATGGATACTACGATAGGGATGAGGTGACCATGTATACTAGGATAGGGATGAGGGGGCCATGCATACCAGGAGAGGGATGAGGGGGCCATACATATCAGAATAGGGATGAGGGGGCCATGTATACCAGGATAGGGATGAGGGGGCCATGTATACCAGGATAGGGATGAAGAGGCCATGCATACCAGGATAGGGATGAGGAGGCCATACATACCAGGATGGGGATGAGGAGGCCATGCATACCAGGATAGGAATGAGAGGGGCCATGCATACCAGGATAGGAATGAGAGGGGCCATGTATACCAGGATAGGGATGAGGGGGCCATGTATACCAGGATAGGGATGAGGGGGCCATGTATACCAGGATAGTGATGGGGGGGCCATATATACCAGGATAGGGATGAGGGGGCCATACATACCAGGATGGGGATGAGGGAGCCATGCATACCAGGATGGGGATGAAGAGGCCATGCATACCAGGATAGGGATGAGGGGGCCATACATACCAGGATAGGGATGAGGGGGCCATACATATCAGGATAGGGATAAGGGGGCCATATATACCAGGATAGGTATGAGGGGCCATGCATACCAGGATAGGGATGAGGGGGCCATACATACCAGGATAGGGATGAGGGGGCCATACATATCAGGATAGGGATAAGGGGGCCATATATACCAGGATAGGTATGAGGGGCCATGCATACCAGGATAGGGATGAGGGGCCATGCATACCAGGATAGGGATGAGGGGGCCATACATACCAGAATAGGGATGAGGGGGCCATGTATACCAGGATAGGGATGAGGGGGCCATGTATACCAGGATAGGGATGAGGGGGCCATGCATACCAGGATAGGGATGAGGGGGCCATGCATACGAGGATAGGGATGAAGAGGCCATGCATACCAGGATAGGGATGAGGGTGCCATACATACCAGGATGGGGATGAGGAGGCCATGCATACCAGGAGAGGGATGAAGGGGCCATGCATATGAGGATTGGGATGAGGGGACCATGCATTCCAGGATGGGGATGAGGGAGCCATGCATACCAGGATGGGGATGAGGGAGCCATGCATACCAGGATGGGGATGAGGGGGCCATGGATACTAGGATAGGGATGAGGGGGCCATGGATACTAGGATAGGGATGAGGGGGCCATGGATACTAGGATAGGGATGAGGTGACCATGTATACTAGGATAGGGATGAGGGGGCCATGCATACCAGGATAGGGATGAGGGGGCCATGTATACCAGGATGGGGATGAGGGGGCCATGTATACCAGGATAGGGATGAGGGGGCCATCCATACCAGGAGAGGAATGAGGGGGCCATACATATCAGAATAGGGATGAGGGGGCCATGTATACCAGGATAGGGATGAGGGGGCCATGTATACCAGGATAGGGATGAAGAGGCCATGCATACCAGGATAGGGATGAGGAGGCCATACATACCAGGATGGGGATGAGGAGGCCATGCATACCAGGATAGGAATGAGAGGGGCCATGTATACCAGGATAGGGATGAGGGGGCCATGTATACCAGGATAGGGATGAGGGGGCCATGTATACCAGGATTGGGATGAGGGGGGCATTCATACCAGGATAGGGATGAGGGGGCCATGCATACCAGGATAGGGATGAGGGGGCCATTCATACCAGAATAAGGATGAGGGGGCCATACATACCAGGATAGGGATGAGGGGGCCAAACATACCAGGATAGGGATGAGGAGACATGCATACCAGGATAGTGATGGGGGGGGCATATATACCAGGATAGGGATGAGGGGGCCATACATACCAGGATGGGGATGAGGGAGCCATGCATACCAGGATGGGGATGAGGAGACATGCATACCAGGATAGTGATGGGGGGGCATATATACCAGGATAGGGATGAGGGGGGCATTCATACCAGGATAGGGATGAGGGGGCCATGCATACCAGGATAGGGATGAAGGGCCATACATACCAGGATAGGGATGAGGGGGCCATACATATCAGGATAGGGATGAGGGGGCCATGCATACCAGGATAGGGATGAGGGGCCATGCATACCAGGATAGGGATGAGGGGGCCATGTATACCAGGATAGGGATGAGGGGACCATGTATACCAGGATAGGAATGAGGGGGCCATGTATACCAGGATAGGGATGAGGGGGCCATGTATACCAGGAAAGGGATGAGGGGGCCATTCATACCAGGATAGGGATGAGGGGCCATACATACCAGGATAGGGATGAGGGGGCCATGCATACCAGGATAGGGATGAGGGGACCATGCATTCCAGGATGGGGATGAGGGAGCCATGCATACCAGGATGGGGATGAGGGAGCCATGCATACCAGGATAGTGATGAGGGGCCATGCATACCAGGATAGGGATGAGAGGGCCATGCATACCAGGATAGGGATGAGAGGGCCATGGATACTAGGATAGGGATGAGGGGCCATGCATACCAGGATAGGGATGAGAGGGCCATGCATACCAGGATAGGGATGAGGGGGCCACGTATACCAGAATAGGGATGAGGGGTCCATGCATACCAGGATAGGGATGAGGGGGCCATGCATACCAGGATAGGGATGAGGGGGCCATACATACCGGGATAGGGATGAGGGGGCCATACATACCAGGATAGGGATGAGGGGGCCATACATACTAGGATAGGGATGAGGGGCCATGTATACCAGGATGGGGATGAGGAGGCCATGCATACCAGGATAGGGATGAGGGGGCCATGCATACCAGGATAGGAATGAGGGGGCCATGTATACCAGGATAGGGATGAGGGGGCCATGTATACCAGGATAGGGATGAGGGGGCCATGTATACCAGGATAGGGATGAGGGGGCCATTCATGCCTGGATAGGGATGAGGGGGCCATGCATACCAGGATAGGGAATAGGGGGCCATGCAACCAGGATAGGGATGAGGGGGCCGTGCATACCAGGAGAGGGATGAGGGGGCCGTGCATACCAGGATAGGGGATGAGGGGGCCGTGCATACCAGGAGAGGGATGAGGGGGCCGTGCATACCAGGATAGGGATGAGGGGGCCGTGCGTACCAGGAGAGGGATGAGGGGGCTTTGCATACCAGGATAGGGATGAGGAAGCCATACATACCAGGATAGGGATGAGGGAGCCATGCATACTAGGATAGGGATGAGGGGCCATGCATACCAGGATAGGGATGAGGGGGCCTTGCACACCAGGATAGGGATGATGGGGCCATGCATACATGGATGGGGATGAGGGGACCTTGCATACCAGGATAGGGATGAGGGGGCCATGTATACCAGGATAGCGATGAGGGGGCTGTTGTGAACTCTATTTCTGGGCTCCCTCTTGTGGTCACAAGTGGTACTGTGTGAGTGCTGTCTTTCTGCAGGTTTGTGGCTGGCATCAGCTGTCTCGTTATAGGTGGGTTGGTTTCCTATTTAGCTCACCTGGACTATCAGTTCATGCCTGCTGTCGATGTATTCAGTGCTATTCTGATTCCTTCTGACTAACTTGCTACCAGTCTCTTCAAGAGAAGCTAAGTTTCCGTTTGTTCATTTTTTGATCATCAGTGTTCAATATGTTTCTTGTCCAGCTTGCTAATATGTGATTTCCTTGCTTGCTGGTAGCTCTAGGGGGCTGAGTTTCTCCCCTCACACCGTTAGTTGGTGTGGGGGTTCTTGAATTCTCAGCGTGGATATTTTGTAGGGTTTTCTGCTGACCGCACAGTTCACTATCTGTCTTCTGCTATCTAGTATTAGCGGGCCTCATTTTGCTGAATCTGTTTTCATTTCTATGTATGTGTTTTCCCCTTACCTCACTGTTATTATTTGTTGGGGGCTTCCTATATCTTTGGGGTTATTTCACTTGAGGCAAGTGAGGTCTTGCTTTCTCTCTAGGGGTAGCTAGTTCCTCAGGCTGCGTCGAGACGTCTAGGATTTTAGGCACGTTCACCAGCTACCTTTAGTGTGTTTGGTTAGGATCAGGTTTGCGGTCAGTCCAGTTACCACCTTCCTAGAGCTTGTTCTACATTCTATAACTTAGCTAGTTTTTCCTGAGATCCTCAGCCACTAGGATCATAACAGGGGGCCATGCATACCAGGATAGGGATGAGGGGCCGGGCCATGCATACCAGGATAGGGATGAGGGGGCCATGCATGCCAGGATAGGGATGAGGGGGCCATGTATACCAGGATAGGGATGAGGGGGCCATGCATACCAGGATAGGGATGAGGGGGCTATACATACCAGGATAGGGATGAGGGGGCCATGCATACCAGGATAGGGATGAGGGGGCTATACATACCAGGATAGGGATGATGGGGCGATGCATACCAGGATAGGGATGAGGAGGCCATGCATACCAGGATAGGGATGAGGGGGCCATGTATACCAGGATAGGGATGAGGGGGCCATGTATACCAGGATAGGGATGAGGGGGCCATGCATACCAGGATAGGGATGAGGGGGCTATACATACCAGGATAGGGATGAGGGGGCCATGCATACCAGGATAGGGATGAGGGGGCTATACATACCAGGATAGGGATGATGGGGCCATGCATACCAGGATAGGGATGAGGAGGCCATGCATACCAGGATAGGGATGAGGGGGCCATGCATACTAGGATAGGGATGAGGGGGCCATGTATACCAGGATAGGGATGAGGGGGCCATGTATACCAGGATAGGGATGAGGGGGCCATGCATACCAGGATAGGGATGAGGGGGCTATACATACCAGGATAGGGATGAGGGGGCCATGTATACCAGGATAGCGATGAGGGGGCTGTTGTGAACTCTATTTCTGGGCTCCCTCTTGTGGTCACAAGTGGTACTGTGTGAGTGCTGTCTTTCTGCAGGTTTGTGGCTGGCATCAGCTGTCTCGTTATAGGTGGGTTGGTTTCCTATTTAGCTCACCTGGACTATCAGTTCATGCCTGCTGTCGATGTATTCAGTGCTATTCTGATTCCTTCTGACTAACTTGCTACCAGTCTCTTCAAGAGAAGCTAAGTTTCCGTTTGTTCATTTTTTGATCATCAGTGTTCAATATGTTTCTTGTCCAGCTTGCTAATATGTGATTTCCTTGCTTGCTGGTAGCTCTAGGGGGCTGAGTTTCTCCCCTCACACCGTTAGTTGGTGTGGGGGTTCTTGAATTCTCAGCGTGGATATTTTGTAGGGTTTTCTGCTGACCGCACAGTTCACTATCTGTCTTCTGCTATCTAGTATTAGCGGGCCTCATTTTGCTGAATCTGTTTTCATTTCTATGTATGTGTTTTCCCCTTACCTCACCGTTATTATTTGTTGGGGGCTTCCTATATCTTTGGGGTTATTTCACTTGAGGCAAGTGAGGTCTTGCTTTCTCTCTAGGGGTAGCTAGTTCCTCAGGCTGCGTCGAGACGTCTAGGATTTTAGGCACGTTCACCAGCTACCTTTAGTGTGTTTGGTTAGGATCAGGTTTGCGGTCAGTCCAGTTACCACCTTCCTAGAGCTTGTTCTACATTCTATAACTTAGCTAGTTTTTCCTGAGATCCTCAGCCACTAGGATCATAACAGGGGGCCATGCATACCAGGATAGGGATGAGGGGCCGGGCCATGCATACCAGGATAGGGATGAGGGGGCCATGCATGCCAGGATAGGGATGAGGGGGCCATGTATACCAGGATAGGGATGAGGGGGCCATGCATACCAGGATAGAGATGAGGGGGCTATACATACCAGGATAGGGATGAGGGGGCCATGCATACCAGGATAGGGATGAGGGGGCTATACATACCTTGATAGGGATGATGGGGCGATGCATACCAGGATAGGGATGAGGAGGCCATGCATACCAGGATAGGGATGAGGGGGCCATGTATACCAGGATAGGGATGAGGGGGCCATGTATACCAGGATAGGGATGAGGGGGCCATGCATACCAGGATAGGGATGAGGGGGCTATACATACCAGGATAGGGATGAGGGGGCCATGCATACCAGGATAGGGATGAGGGGGCTATACATACCAGGATAGGGATGATGGGGTCATGCATACCAGGATAGGGATGAGGAGGCCATGCATACTAGGATAGGGATGAGGGGGCCATGCATACCAGGATAGGGATGAGGGGGCCATGCATACTAGGATAGGGATGAGGGGGCCATGTATACCAGGATAGGGATGAGGGGGCCATGTATACCAGGATAGGGATGAGGGGGCCATGCATACCAGGATAGGGATGAGGGGGCTATACATACCAGGATAGGGATGAGGGGGCCATGCATACCAGGATAGGGATGAGGGGGACATGCATACCAGGATAGGGATGAGGAGGCCATGCATACCAGGATAGGGATGAGGGGACCATGCATACCAGGATAGGGATGAGGGGGCCATGCATACTAGGATAGGGATGAGGGGGCCATGTATACCAGGATAGGGATGAGGGGGCCATGCATACCAGGATAGGGATGAGGGGGCTATACATACCAGGATAATGATGAGGGGGCCATGCATACCAGGATAGGGATGAGGGGGCCATGCATACCAGGATAGGGATGAGGGGGCTATACATACCAGGATAGGGATGAGGGGGCCATGCATACCAGGATAGGGATGAGGGGGCCATGTATACCAGGATAGGGATGAGGGGGCTATACATACCAGGATAGGGATGAGGGGGCCATGCATACCAGGATAGGGATGAGGGGGCCATGCATACCAGGATAGGGATGAGGGGGCCATGCATACCAGGATAGGGATGAGGGGGCCATGCATACCAGGATAGGGATGAGGGGGCCATGCATACCAGGATGGGGATGAGGGGGCTATTCATACCAGGATAGGGATGAGGGGGCCATGCATACCAGGATAGGGATGAGGGGGCTATACATACCAGGATGGGGATGAGGGGGCTATTCATACCAGGATAGGGATGAGGGGGCCATGCATACCAGGATAGGGATGAGGGGGCCATGCATACCAGGATGGGGATGAGGGGGCTATTCATACCAGGATAGGGATGAGGGGGCCATGCATACCAGGATGGGGATGAGGGGGCTATTCATACCAGGATAGGGATGATGGGGCCATGCATACCAGGATAGGGATGAGGGGGCTATACATACCAGGATAGGGATGAGGGGGCCATGCATACCAGGATAGGGATGAGGGGGCCATGCATACCAGGATAGGGATGAGGGGGCTATACATACCAGGATAGGGATGAGGGGGCCATGCATACCAGGATAGGGATGAGGGGGCCATGCATACCAGGATAAGGATGAGGGGGCCATGCATACCAGGATAGGGATGAGGGGGCCATGCATACCAGGATAGGGATGAGGGGGCCATGCATACCAGGATGGGGATGAGGGGGCTATTCATACCAGGATAGGGATGATGGGGCCATGCATACCTGGATGGGGATGAGGGGGCCATGCTTATCAGGTTTATATTCGAGTCAATACGTTTTCCCAGTTTTTTGTGGTAAAATTAGGTGCCTCCGCTTATATTCGAGTCGGCTTATACTTGAGTATATACGGTAATTTTGTTCTTTATTTTTATGGCACGAGTTATAGTTTTGTATAGCTCCCTATTTTCTCCTACATAATTTACAGAAATTGGAAAAAAAACAATCGTGGTAAAAAAAAATGCAACTCTGCCATTGTTTTGGGGGTTTTATTTTCATAGTATTGATTGTGCAGAAAAAAACACCATGTGCTTCTCCAGATCAGTGCAATTACGGCGGTGCCAAACTTGTATAATAATTTTTTAAACAGCTGTGGTTATTATTTATATTATTTGGGGTACATACGACATTCTGCTCTTTTTACTGAATTTTGGGGAGGAAGGTGCGACAACAAAAAAATGTCAAGTCTAGCCATTTGGTTTTTTTTTCCTTACAGCATTTAACCTAACGTGTTAATTACGGTAATTTCTTATTTTAGTAGTTTGGACTCTTATGAGCGTGCTGATACCAAATAGCTGGGGGGGGGTTAATAGGACTTCGAAGTGAGGAAATGAGGCACTCTCTGTCCCATAAAAACGTATTTAATTGCAAAATCATTAAAAAATGGATGCAGGAGAATGCAGGTGCAAGAGACAACCAACGGCCGTTTCGCATACATAGGTGCTTCAAATGGTTCAAATACTCGGGAACCACTGAAGCAGCATTGTGTGCGAAACGGCGGTCGTCCATCTCTTACACCTGCATTCTCCTGCATCCATTTTTTTACAATTTTGCAATAAAATATGTTTTTATAGGGTAGAGAGTGCCTCCTTTCATCTCTTTGAAGTCTTACAAAAATCTTGCGAGTTCCTGTATAATCTCGAGTTGTGTGCCGTTATCCTTTCAAGTCATGTGAGTTATGAACGGTGCTGTTTTTTTTCTTTTTTTTCTCTTTTTTACACATTGTCTTTTTTATTACTCTATTAGAAAAAGTTCATAATTCAATTTTTTATATCCATATATACACTGAAAAATATATATAGTATATATATATATATATATTTGTATATATATTTTTATACTATATTTGTATGTGTGTATAATTTTTTTTTTATTATTCATTTTCATACCACTTTAGAGGACTTAAATATAATATATGCTGCAATACTCCTTCCAATATTGCTGTATATAGAAGAAATGGTGATCTCCTATGAAACCCAGGGAGTATGGGAGTACAAAGATGGCAGTGATTTGGGCATTTAGTTCTGCAGAAGCTCAGCATCTGTGCCCGCTTCACACACCAGCACTCGACATGTATATCGCGTGTCAGGAAGGGGTTAAAAAATGAAAGCTGTGCTCTCATTGGTTGCATTGAACAACAAAGTCAGTCTTTCTTTTGACTTTGATAAATGGGGCCCTATGGGGAGAGAGTCATCCTCTAAAAAACTAAAACTACAATAGATTTTCACAAATGTCCGAAATGTAGATAAAGAACCAAATCAAACAAGTTTAATCCAAAATATTGGACTTAGTCAATTTTTTATTGAAGAAAATTATCTAATATCTCACGTCTTCGAGTGGCAAAAGTATGTGAAAACTTGGCTCTTAGTGCCTGGTGACAAAGTCTAATATTTCCAACTCCTGTGTTTCGTTTGTTTTTCCCTACTTTTAGGACTTGTGTGAGAATCTGATGTAGTTTAAGGTCAAATTTATGGTGGAAATATGGAAAATTCGCAAACTTTCAATCATCTTGTTAGATCTGTATAGTAGATGATACAAGATTTTTCATGGAAACTACTGAATCCTCATTTATTAAGCAAAAAAAGATGACTGCTGATCTTGTGTCACTGGATACTCGGCCGATTTGTGCTCAAGGCTCTAGATCAGGAGCAACGCCTTCCTATCTTGTCCTCTCGGAGGATCTGGCGCAGTTTCAGCGGGAGTGACCGAGCCGCGACTGTGATAAGACTCATTACATGCCAGGCTGGATTGTCTCAGATTTTCTCAGGAAACATTCTCCGAGGTTTTTTAGCTCGTGTTTTTTATGTAATCACTGTTCTAGGGGACAACACTAGAGTATGACCAGAATTGATCAAGGACCCTGCAAAATAAAATGTGGTGAAGGGCCACAAAACTTCCCTGTTGGGGTATGTACACACCACGTCTTTTTCAGGTAGATTCTGCCCAGAATCTATCCAAAAAAAAATCCCAGAAAATGAACCTAATCTACAGCAATCTTAAAACAGCATCGTAATGTCCCGTCTTTTAACCACTTGAGGGTTAAGAACCTGACTTATTTCCGAATTCTTCACTGACTTAAAGGGGTTATCCAAGACTTTAAGTTCTTAGCTCCATGCGCAAAAATAATAACAGGCACTTATTTGCTAAATACCTGCCTGGCGCCGATCTCTGCCAGATCACAATGGTCATGGATCGCTTTGCCTGCGATTCTGCGGCTTCCCGAGAGCAACGACTTCTGTTCCACCGATTGGCTTGAGGCTCCCCACTTCCTAACTGCGGGGAACTAACTGTCAATCAGCTTGATGCCTGCAGTGATGGCCTGTTGAGGTAGAGGAAGACCTACTCTGATGACGAGAGGTGAAATGAATCCGGGGAATCGCCAGCTGTGCTGGCAGAGATCGACCTCATTTAGAACAGGGGTCTTAGCCCCATGCGTAAAAATAATAAAAGTCATAGACATCCCCTTTAGCAGTATAAGGTGAAAGCTTCTTTCGCAAGAACAAGGGCGAAACCACTGGCAAAGTCACCTCAGGAGAACAATCGTGGAAATTTTCCTGAAGCGGGCAGGCTACGTCTAAGATTGGAAAGCTCAGATTTAGGTCTAATCCAAACGTCCATGAAACATGGTCTGAGCATGGACCACAATACACAACTGGGCCACGGGTCTCCCGACGTGCAGCATGGTCGGTGCCGAATCTATCAGCGCTCACGTGAGATTGTGCCATAAGGGCACTGCAACTAATCGGTGGCCTTTGACTCCACACTTCTATGATACGTGAGAAGAACACGATATTTTTTCTCTTACAGATGGAGGAGGTTCTTAACCCATTTTTCATTATTGGATGATGTTCCTCTTTATCTATTAGGTCTGTAATATATCATAGGTTGTAGCCACAAGCCGTATCCGATGAGGTAAGAGATAGTTGTAGCAAAGCTTTGGGTCGTTGCCTGTAAAGATTTTGCTGTCCTTTTGAAGTTGGCCTTTTTAGGTTGTTCCTTTGGGTTTCCTAAGTCTGAGGAGAAGCTCTGCCAAGACCTTAAACTCCCGAAACTTCAGGAACCTGTTTTATAAAATAAATGAAGGGAAAGATTTATTACTCTCGCGGCTCCATGGCTACAACATCGCTTCTGCTCCTTCAGAATAAAAGAGGTTGCATGAGAAAAATTCAAAGGTGGAAATTAATATTGAGATGTCCTACAAAAATGTGGAGGCAAGACTTTGGTCCAAGGGTAAGGAAAGTCTGATGGGTGGATAGACCTTCTTAACGCCCCATAATTTGTTGTGTAGAATATTGGAGAAAACAAGACTCTTCTGTAATAAAAAAAAGCTGATAACTAATGCTGACGGCGGCGAAAATATCCTATTGAGGTCCCCAAGGACATTCTGAACACTTAGGCCGTGTTCCCACGACGTGTAAATGCTGCTCTTTTTGTGCAAAAAATCTGTTGCCTTTAACAGCTCAATCATAGTGGATGTAATTTCATGAAAGCGTGGGGCTTTTTAAAACGCTGTTGAACTCAGTATTTTTGGGTGAATTTTTCACCTGAGCCTGAAAAAATGCAATTGTGTTTATAAGTGCAGAATCTATTCTGTTTTTGTACTGTAAATAGACGGTTATGAGGGTGCATCTGTGGCTGGATGCTTATGAGGGGGCACCTGTGGCTGGATGCTTATGAGGGGGCACCTGTGGCTGGATGCTTATGAGGGGGCACCTGTGGCTGGATGCTTATGAGGGGGCACATGTGGCTGGATGCTTATGAGGGGGCACCTGTGGCTGGATGCTTATGAGGGGGCACCCGTGGCTGGATGCTTATGAGGGGGCACCTGTGGCTGGGCACTTATGATGGAGCTGTAACTAGATGCATATGAGGGGGCATCTGTGGCCAGACACTTATGAGGGGGCATCTGTGGCCAGACACTTATGAGGGGGCATCTGTGGCCAGACACTTATGAGGGGGCATCTGTGGCCAGACACTTATGAGGGGGCATCTGTGGCCAGACACTTATGAGGGGGCATCTGTGGCCAGACACTTATGAGGGGGCACCTGTGGCCAGACACTTATGAGGGGGCATCTGTGGCCAGACACTTATGAGGGGGCATCTGTGGCCAGACACTTATGAGGGGGCACCTGTGGCCAGACACTTATGAGGGGGCATCTGTGGCCAGACACTTATGAGGGGGCACCTGTGGCTGGATGCATATGAGGGGGCATCTGTGGCTGGATGCTTATCTGGGGCTGTCTGTGGATGCATATGAGGGGGCATCTATGGCTGGACACTTATGAGGGGGCACCTGTGGCTGGATGCTTATCAGGGTGCTGTGGCTTGATGCATATGAGGGGGCTGTGGCTAGACGCTTATTGGGGGGGGCTGTTGCTGGATGCATATGAGGGGGCATCTATGGCTGGACACTTATGAGGGGGCACCTGTGGCTAGACACTTATCGGGGGGCTGTAGCTGGATGCATATGAGGGAGCACCTGTGGCTGGATGCTTATCAGGGGGCTGTGGCTGGATGCATATGAGGGGGCTGTGGCTGGATGCTTATTGGGGGGGCTGTGGCTAGACACTTATCGGGGGGCTGTAGCTGGATGCATATGAGGGGGCATCTGTGGCTGGATGCTTATCGGGGGCTGTTGCTGGATGCATATGAGGGGGCATCTATGGCTGGACACTTATGAGGGGGCACCTGTGGCTGGATGCTTATCGGGGGGCTATAGCTGGATGCCTATGAGGGGGCTGTGGCTAGACACTTATCGGGGGGCTGTAGCTGGATGCATATGAGGGGGCACTAGTGGCCGGACACCACAGGATTCACTGATCCATATATCGTTGTGGATGGCCCGGCACACCCGTTCACTTCATGTACAGTCCATTGATTACCAGCTCTAATACTTTATCTTTCCTATGGCGGAGCTGTAGGGGAATTTAATTCTTGCTGCCAGGTTCCCCACCGACAACAGCTAATCACTGAGGGACCCAGCCGTGGACCACCCCTTTAGTGTTTATCCACGCACTGTAAGAGGTGGAGACACCCCCGTTGAATTAAAGTGGGCTCAGTAAATTTTACAGGCCTGTTTACATCATCATTGAGCCTGATGAACCCTCCAGCCCGACCGCTGGGCCCCATAGAATAATACAGAAGAGTTTTTCTTCACTGCGGAGAGTTTATAGAATTTGATTCATGTCGGCGTAGTTCATATTCCCCATGACAACCCTTACGCAAGCTTCACATGTACACTTTCTGTAAGAGATCACATGTGGAGCCAATATTTTGACATTCCCAATCCTGTACATATTTTTTGTTCTGGTATCATAAGGCCCACACCCGATGTGCGTGGCGCACAAAGTCCCACCGACACGCGGGCAAGATGCAAACTAAAGCCACAAGAATAACGAGAGAGTCCACGGAGACTCAATGCAGTGAGAGCAACAAATCCCTACAAATGAAAAATGTCCTTTATCAGAAGAGACCATCCTGTAATGGAGCATAGAGGCCCCCGGAAACCCAGAATGCAGCCTGTATCCGCTGCACCATGCACAGGCAGCTGCCCGGACTACAGAATCATGGAAGAAGCACTCTGGGCTTTTCCTGTAGATGTTTCCAAATTCGACCTCCAGAATTATCAAAATTTCTGTGCTCTCACACGCCCTGCCACATGCTCTTAAATGTCTGAATCCTGGGGCGTCATGTACAAAACAAAAACTTTGAGGAGCGCCACTTTCCGGGAGGACACTGTGGTGCCCAAGAGATTCTCCGAGACTTCCAGAAGTTTGCAGGTTCCCCTTGTTGTGGCATACATGGCACTCCCAAATCGGGACTTTTGAGTCCATGCATATAGTCCGTTTAGTAGATGTAGGGTTCGAGGGAACAGAGTTTTGAGTAACTACTTTAGCTAATATCCTCTTCCAGTGAAGGGAAGAAGAATGGGCCGGTAGGGTGTAAAGCTTGTAAGCACCGGCCCTTCGTGTACAGGATCAGAACCATAAGATTGGAGCTTCACACATAGTTGACAACAATCTTGAATTTGCTGAGATGGTCCTGATTTTTCAAGACCATTCCTAGAAAAATGTGGGTCTTTCTTTTGCTAAAAGGAGTGGGGAGTGCGGTCTCACTTGGTTTGAGGTTGTTCCCGGGCATTATAAGGGAGATCCAGGGTGGCAATGAAAGGTCTCCATTCTGCCAACAATTTTAGAAAGTACGCTTCACATTATTTGCAATGTTTCAGCTTATGTATGTCACTGGCTGGGTTTAATATAACGGGCACAAGGGGCATCTTCTGTCCTGTCTGCTAGGTCACTAAGGTCTAAGCTAAAGGACACCGTAGGAAGATGCAGTGGAATACGCCGATTGTAGTGACCACAGAGATGACCCCATGGTCTGATGTTACATGTCCACACTCCATCATGGAGCCTGATGAATGTACAGGCCCGACCGCTGAGCCCCATAGAATAACATTGTTCTCCTTATTTATGGGCACAGTAAGGTCATCGCTCGGCGGGGTCTTGCTCTGCAGCTTTACATAATGTGCAGGGGCCCCGCAACAGCCTCAATAAGGTATTCTTTAATAATTGCCATATTCAAAAGTTGAAAAAAAGTATTCACCCCAACTCGTCATTATGTTCTCATAGCTGAAAAATACATGGAATATGTAGATAGATAGATAGATAATAGATAGATGGATAATAGATAGATGGATAATAGATAGACAAATGATAAATAGATAATAGATAGATAATAGATAGATAATAGATGGATAATAGATAGATAATAGATAGATAATGATTGATAGATAATAGATGATAGATAATAGATAGATGATCGATAGATAATAGATAAAAGATAGATGATAGATAGGATAGATAATAGATATATGATATATAGGATATATAGATAATACATAGATATATAATAATATATAGATAGATAATAGGTAGATGATAGATAATAAATAGATAATAGATAGAAAGATATAATAGCAATCCAAGAAACAGATCAGGCACTCACCCAACGTAGCTGTGGTTAATGTCCTTTATTCGCTGAACTCAGCGTTTAGACTTCCATAGGGAGGCGGCAGGAGAAAGAACAAGGGCACAAGGGTGCACCGCCCTTATTTGCTGATGTCTTGGAAGTGTGGAAGTCTGCTTAGCTCCGCTTAATGAAATTAACCTGGGAAGAGGTATTCACCTAGTGCCGCAGATTTTTTGAATCTTCAAACAGTTCATTTAAGAAAGATATAATAGATGGGTAATAGATAGATAGACAGATAATATATAGATGGATAATAGATAGATAATAGGTAGATAAATGATAGATAGATAATAGATGATTGATAGATAGATAATAGATAGATGATATATAAGATATATAGATAATACATAGATAGATAATAATATATAGATAGATAATAGGTAGATGATAGATAATAGATAGATAATAGATAGATAAATAGATAGATAAATGATAAATAGATAATAGATAAATAATAGATAGATAGATAGATAGATAGATAGATACATAATAGATATAATAGATGAATAATAGATAGATAATAGATATAGATAGATAATAGAGAGATAATAGATAGATAGATAGATAGATAGATAGATAGATAGATAGATAGATAGATGGATAGATAATAGATGACTCCTTCAATGGAAGTCTTCACACAGCGGCTGGACAGACATCTGTCTGAGATGGTTTAGTGACTCCTGCATTGAGGGGGGATTGGACACGAGGACCCTGGAGGTCTCTTCCTACTGTAACATTCTATGTTCTATGACTTAGTATGAATTATGGGGGGTAGATTCCCGGCCGTTTCCTCGCAGACTTGTCTCTCTCCGGTTTCCTCGCTCTTGGGACATGAATTACTGGATGAGTTTTCTTATAAACATTTGACATTTACATTCTTGCCTTATTACTTGTACATTCGTCTAGGAGTACGCTGGAGTCCCTAGGACCTTACAGAAGTTTCCGTCCTCACACAATTACTGTAGGGAATACCTGATCATTGATACCCAGAATACAAAACAATAAAGCTGTAACTTTTTTATTGTCTTAGGATCAGAAATAACATGGCTGTTTTTTATACAAATCCATCACTATCGCTGCCCGTGGTTTGTTTCTTTAATTACAGCTCAGCTTCCAGTAATTGCACTAAGCTGAGCTGCAGTACCACCCACAAGCTGAAGACAGAAGTGGCGCTGTGTTTTGGAAGGAAGAAATCATGTTTTTCTAGTTCTGGACAATTCATAATACTTAGCTCCAGCAGTTTATGAGCGTTCTTGGTGTAAAATGCTGAATTTCCAAAAGTGACAACTACTAACAGCAGCCATTACACTTTTACATGGTGATTGTCGGCCAGTTTGCCTCAGACTGTGAGAATTCAGTTATCCAAATCAATTATTCAGCCTCAAATTACCGTAGGTTTATTAGTAAAATGTACAAAGTTTTTGCACTTTGAAACAAAACAATAAACAACATAAATAGCTGAACACAACTAATATGTCAAGGTGTTTCTCCAAATGTATCAGAAAATACCACTCTTACTGACTGTTGCAGAATTATTCACCCCCTAATGACCAGCGTCTTAGCACTTGGTAGAGCCCCTGCTGCACCTCCTGTTGCAGAAGTGATGGAAATCCGGACACCAGCATCTGGCAGCTTTCCAGAGGAATCTAAGCCCACTCATTGTGGCCAATGGCCTCCAGGTCACTAATATTCTTGGGTTTGCTACACCCACCTTCTGCACATCCCACCAAAGATCTTCTTTTGGGTTCAAGTCAGGTAACTGTGAAGGCCACTCCAGAATCCTCTAGGACTTATTCTGAGACAACACTTTGGTGGACAGTGGAGTATGCCGGAAGGGCCAGTGATGCTCAAGCTTCAGCTTTCTCACAGAAGGCATTACATTTTCTCCTAGTGTTTCCTGATTCATGATTGAATCCATCTTCCCCTCAGCCAGTTGCAGGTTTCCAGTGCAAGAGAAAGCAAGACAACCCGAGAGCATCACCAAACTCCCACCATACTTCCCTGTAGGCACCACCATGCTTCACCACAGACATCACAGAGCCCTTGCCAGGCTTCACCAAATCACCACAATGCTTTCCTGTAGGTATCACCAAGCCTCCACCATGCTTCACTGTAGGGTATCACTGAGCCACCACTATGCTTCACTGTTGGTATAAGCAAGCTACCACCATGCTTTACTTTAGGCATCACAGAACCCCCACAGTGCTTCACAATAGGCATCATGGAGCCCCTGCGGGCTTTATTGTAGGCACTACTGAGCCTGTGCTATACTTGATTGTAGGTATTCCCAATCCCACACCATGCTTCACTGTAGACATCATGAGCCACCACCTTTCCTGTAGGAAACACTGAGCCCCTGCCATATTATACTGCAGGCATCGCCGAGCCTCTGCAATGCTTCATTGTAAGTTTCACTGAGCCCTCACCATACTTCACTGTAGGTCTCGCCAAGCCCTTGCCATGCTTCACAGTAGGCATCACAGAGTCACCTCCATTCTTTACTGTAGTAAATACAGAGCCACCACCATGCTTCACTGTAGGCAACACCGAGCTCATTCCATATTTTTCAGTAGGTATCACCAAACTCCCTCCATGCTTTACTGTAGGCATCACCGACCCACTGCCATGCTTCACTGTAGACAACACCTAACCCCCACCATGTTTCACCGTAGGTATCACTGAGCACCCGCCATGCTTCACTGTAGGTATCACCAACCCATGGTTATACTTAACTGTAAGCATCACAGAGCCATTGCATTACTTCACTGTACGCTTTACAATTTACTACCATGTTTTATAGAAGGTATCACTGAGCCCCCATCATGCTTCACTTTAGGCATCACAAAGCCCCCACCATGCTTTCCTCTAGACATTAACGAGTCTCTTCCATGATTCACTGTAGATATCACCACATCCCCGCTATGCTTCACCTTAGACATCATTGAGCTACCGCCATGCTTTACTGTAGACATCACTGAGCCACCTCCATTCTTCACTGTAGGCATCACCAAGCCACCTCCAAACTTCACTGTAGGCGTTACAGAGAAGCTCCACTTCCATCTGTGTCTCTGTATCTCTATCTTTTCAATGCCTTCACATCTTTTAGTATCCTTTTCGCTGTTGGTGCAAAGCATTGATCTCTTCTCCTAACTTTCTGGACCGCTCTCTTAAGTAGCCATACTTCTAACATCTGACTAAACATCTCAATCAATGAACCCCTTGCCCATCCAGGTATTTGATGTGTTTTAAATGAAAAACAGATGAAGTAATGCAGCCCTTGCATATTACATCCAGTGCTAGAGACCAATGTGCTCCTAAGTGGGACTCTATATAGGGCGTGAATAATTCTGAGACTGCAGTAGTAGCATTTTGTGGTGAATTTGGAGAAATTACTTGTTACATTAATTGTTTTTAAGTATTGCCATTGTCCATATCTGACTGATTTTATGCAAACAGTATAAAGTTTGTACATTTTGCTAAATAGCCCAATTTGCAATCGGGGGTTGAGTAATATTGATTGCAACTGTAAATGTATAACAAAATATTACAACCTGAAGGGTGTTATTACTTTTTTCTCTTTTTTCTAGGTTCACTGCCTATATTCTAAGGTGATCCAGGTGCCAATCTCATCACCGATGCACGGACCACAAGATGACCACGGAGAACAATGACTGACTTGTGTGATGGCCACTAGTGAGCAGCTGACCGGCATCTTCCCTCGTGACTGATGAAACCACGGGACAAGCGTAATGTAATAAAAGTATTATCATTATAGTATTCTGCAGTCGCTCATGTCCAGTATGGCATGTAACCCCTGATTCCTAGGAACATATGTGGATGGGTATGAAATATCGTTTTTTTTTATTGAAGAAAATGATCCAATTTCACAATTCTGTGACAAAAGTATGTGAACCTTTGCTTTCAGTGTCTGGTGTGACCACAATGTGCATCTAAACGTTTCCGGAAATTATTCATTAGTCCTGCACATCGGATGGAGCAATTTTGACCCAATTCTCCCTACAAACCAGCGTCGCCTCTGTCATTTTGGTGGTTTTCTCCCATGAACGTTTCGCTTCAGGTCCTTCAACATTTCTATAGGATTAAGGTCAGGATTGTGAAGGAACAGATGAATGACCTCGGGGAGACCAAAACATCCAACACTGCGGAGACACCATCACGTGTTTCTCAACGCAGTGATCCAGAACACTGCCCCCATCCCTTATGGGAAATATGCAAACGCATGTAAAGTAAGCTGCGGAGACACCATCACGTGTTTCTCAACGCAAGCAATGAATAGCCAGGCCTTTCTCCGGGAAGGAACAACCACGGGAAGGGCAGCATCCAATAAAGGAAGACCACCTATGCCAAGCATGGTATCCATCCACAAACAGCTGTTTCGGGGTTTTTGCCCCTCATCAGTGTGGAGTAGGAAACTGGCTATTAGGAGCAGTGCCTGGTGAAAGGCTATGAAGGAACAGATGAATGACCTCGGGGAGACCAAAACATCCAACACTGCGGAGACACCATCACGTGTTTCTCAACGCAGTGATCCAGAACACTGCCCCCATCCCTTATGGGAAATATGCAAACGCATGTAAAGTAAGCTGCGGAGACACCATCACGTGTTTCTCAACGCAAGCAATGAATAGCCAGGCCTTTCTCCGGGAAGGAACAACCACGGGAAGGGCAGCATCCAATAAAGGAAGACCACCTATGCCAAGCATGGTATCCATCCACAAACAGCTGTTTCGGGGTTTTTGCCCCTCATCAGTGTGGAGTAGGAAACTGGCTATTAGGAGCAGTGCCTGGTGAAAGGCTATGAAGGAACAGATGAATGACCTCGGGGAGACCAAAACATCCAACACTGCGGAGACACCATCACGTGTTTCTCAACGCAGTGATCCAGAACACTGCCCCCATCCCTTATGGGAAATATGCAAACGCATGTAAAGTAAGCTGCGGAGACACCATCACGTGTTTCTCAACGCAAGCAATGAATAGCCAGGCCTTTCTCCGGGAAGGAACAACCACGGGAAGGGCAGCATCCAATAAAGGAAGACCACCTATGCCAAGCATCTGTTCCTTCATAGCCTTTCACCAGGCACTGCTCCTAATAGCCAGTTTCCTACTCCACACTGATGAGGGGCAAAAACCCCGAAACAGCTGTTTGTGGATGGATACCATGCTTGGCATAGGTGGTCTTCCTTTATTGGATGCTGCCCTTCCCGTGGTTGTTCCTTCCCGGAGAAAGGCCTGGCTATTCATTGCTTGCGTTGAGAAACACGTGATGGTGTCTCCGCAGCTTACTTTACATAAGGTCAGGATTGTGACCTGGCCATTATAAAACTGTAACTTTCTTCTTTAACTATTGTCTCACTGCATATCCCATGTTCTCTTGAGATTTAGCTCATGGACAGATATCCTAACTTTTTTTAAAAATTTTTTTTAATAAAACTCAGAATTAATTGTTCTATCAATGATGACAGCCGTCCTGGCCTAGATACAGCAAAACAGACCCAAACCAAGATACCACCATCATGTATCACAGATAGTATGAGGTTTTTATGCTGTAATAAAAGGTATCTCTTTCTCCAAACATAACACTTCTCATTTAAACCAGAAATCTTTATTTTGGTCTCATCTAACCACAAAACATTGTTCCAGTAGCCTTCTGGCTTGTCCAGTTGATCTTTAGCAAACCAAAGACAGGCAGCAATGTTCTTTTTGGAGATCAGTGGCATTTTCCTTGCAATCTTGCCATGCACATCATGGTTGGTCAGTGTCCTCCTGATGGTGGACTCATCAACATTATCATTAGCTAATGTGAGAGAGGCCTTTAGTTGCTTAGAGGTTACCTTGAGTTCCTTTTTGACCTTGTGGACTATTATACATGGTTCTCTTGGAGGGATTTTTGTTGGTCGACTGCTACTGAGAAAGGTAATAATGGATTGGACGTCCTCCATTTTTACACAAATTGTCTGGCTGTGGATTGGTGGAGTCCAAACTCTTTAGAGATGGTTTTGAAACGTTTTTAAGACTGATAAGCATCAACAACTCTTCTTCTAAGGTAATAAAAAATCCCATATGTTCGTGTCATGATACACTCTCGCATTATCAAGATCAAAATGTGATATATCCCCACTATTTATATAAAACAGGTCGCCCACTCACCCCTTGTTGTCATCCTATTGATTGAAAGACTCTGATTGCACCTTCAAATTATCTGCACATACTTTTGTGTCTCACAATTATGTGATATTGGATTATTTTACTCAATAAAAATATGACAAAGTGTAATGTTTTCTAAACATTTATTTGATTTTGTTATTTATCTACTCTTAGGTCTTATGTGATAATCTGATTTAGTTTTAGGTCAAATATATAAAAAAAAATAAAGCAAAAATAGCAGCATAGATGAAAAAGTTCTAATGATCTAACACTGTATTCATTCCTTACTTCCACAGAGTGATTTAGAGCCATAAGGAGCCATGGGGGACTGGACCTTCCTCGGAGAATTCCTAGAGGAAGTACAAAAACATTCCACAGTGGTGGGAAAAGTATGGCTAACCATCCTCTTCATTTTCCGAATGTTGGTTCTGGGCACTGCAGCCGAATCTTCATGGGGAGATGAGAAATCTGACTTTATGTGTGACACCACCCAACCCGGTTGTGAGAATGTCTGTTACGATAAAGCATTCCCCATTTCCCACATTCGGTTCTGGGTTCTACAGATTATTTTTGTCTCCACTCCATCACTTCTCTACATGGGACACGCCATGCACACCGTTCGGATGGAGGAAAAAAAAAAGCTCAGGGAAGAAGAAACCAAATCCAAACAGGAGATAAATGAAGACTCCACGTATCACCAAAAAGAGTATCCTGCTGAAAAAGTCGAACTTCCATATCGGGATGAGGTGAGCGGGAAGATCAGGCTTCAAGGAAGTCTACTGAACACTTACGTGTGCAGCATTCTCATCCGCACGGTGATGGAAGTGGCCTTTATTGTTGGACAATACATGCTCTACGGGATCTTTTTGGATACCCTCTACATATGTAAAAGGAAACCATGCCCCCATCCCGTCAACTGCTATGTGTCCCGGCCAACTGAGAAGAACATCTTCATCGTCTTCATGTTGGCTGTTGCCACGCTCTCGCTTTTACTTAGCTTTGTGGAGCTGTACTATCTATTGTGGAAAAAACTCAGGCAGAGATTATCTACTCAGTCTGAGAACAGTCCCAGTCCACCTAGAGTGGCCACCATAGAACCGGAACACCGGACACAAAATTGCACCCCACCGCCAGATTTTAACCAATGCTTGAACACTAAGGGTAAGTTTAACAACCCTTTCAACAACAGTCTGGCATCTCAGCAAAACACAGCCAATTTTGCCACTGAAAGAGTCCAAAGTGAAGATGACATTTGCCAAGGGCAGTTTATCCACATTAACTATGCGCAAAACGCTCCAGTGAACAACCATTCAGCACCCCACAAAATGCCCAACGGGTACTGCCACAGTGGGCGCCGCTTGAGTAAAACCAGCCGTACGAGTAGCAAGGCTCGGTCAGACGACCTGGCGGTGTGAACTACTATGGAGATTTTTAAGTACCGTAATCTTTTTTTTTTATGTATCTATTAATTTCGTATTTATATAACAATAGAAAACATTTTGATTTCTGGATGTAATCCCGGGAACTCATTTTGTACTGTACTTTATGCCTTAAAACATTGTGCTAAACAACAATAAAAAAAATCTTGCCGATATATTGTAATTCACATGATTAACAATTCGCCAGTAGAGGTGACCAAATTTAAGGATCCAATAGATGATTGTACAATGTCAAGTTACCACCACCATACAGTGCCTAATTACCACCATACAGTGCATAATTACCACCATACAGTGCCCAATAATTACCACCATATAGTAACTAATTATTACAATGCCTAATTATAACCACCATGCATTGCCTAATTGTTACCACCATACAGGGCCTAATTACCACCACCATACAGTGCCTAATTACCATCACCATACAGTGCCTAATTATTACCACCATACAGTGCCTAATTATCACCATACAGTGCCTAATTATCACCATCATACAGTGCCTAATTACTACCAACATACAGTGCCTAATTATCACCACCATACAGGGCCTAATTACCACCATTTATTGCCCAATAATTACCACCATATAGTAATTAATTATTATAATGCCTAATTATTACCCCCATACATTGCCTAATTGTTACCACAATACAGTGCCTAATTATTACCGCCATACATTGCCTAATTTTCACCATACAGTGCCTAATTACCATCACCATACAGTGCCTAATTATCACCACCATACAGTGCCTAATTACTACCAACATACAGTGCCTAATTATCACCACCATACAGGGCCTAATTACCACCATTTATTGCCCAATAATTACCACCATATAGTAATTAATTATTATAATGCCTAATTATTACCCTCATACATTGCCTAATTGTTACCACAATACAGTGCCTAATTATTACCGCCATACATTGCCTAATTTTCACCATACAGGGCCTAATTACCACCACCATACAGTGCCTAATTACCATCACCATACAGTGCCTAATTATTACCACCATACAGTGCCTAATTATCACCATACAGTGCCTAATTACCACCACCATACAGTGCCTAATTACCATCACCATACAGTGCCTAATTATTACCACCATACAGTGCCTAATTATCACCATACAGTGCCTAATTATCACCATCATACAGTGCCTAATTACTACCAACATACAGTGCCTAATTATCACCACCATACAGGGCCTAATTACCACCATTTATTGCCCAATAATTACCACCATATAGTAATTAATTATTATAATGCCTAATTATTACCCCCATACATTGCCTAATCATCACCACCATATTGTGCCTAATTATCACCACCATACATTGCCTAATTTATACCACCATACAGTGCCTAATTATTACCACCATACACTGCCTAATCATCACCACCATACAGTGCCTAATTATACCACCATACAGTGCCTAATTTCCACCATCATACAGTGCCTAATTATTACCGCCATACACTGCCTAATCATCACACCATACAGTACCTAATTATTACCACCATACAGTGCCTAATTACCACCACCACAAAGTGCCTAATTATTACCGCCATACACTGCCTAATCATCACACCATACAGTGCCTAATTATTACCGCCATACAGTGCCTAATTACCACCACCACAAAGTGCCTAATTATTACCACCAAACATTGCCTAATCATCACACCATACAGTACCTAATTAATACCACCAAAATACTGTACCAAATTATCACCATAAAGTGCCTAATTACCACCATACAGTGCCTAATTATCTCCACCATACAGTGCCTAATTATCACCACCATACAGTGCCTAATTATCTCCACCATACAGTGCCTAATTATCTCCACCATACAGTGCCTAATTATCTCCACCATACAGTGCCTAATCATCTCCACCATACAGTGCCTAATTATCTCCACCATACAGTGCCTAATTATCACCACCATACAGTGCCTATTTATCTCCACCATACAGTGCCTAATTATCACCACCATACAGTGCCTAATTATCTCCACCATACAGTGCCTAATTATCTCCACCATGCAGTGCCTAATTATCTCCACCATACAGTGCCTAATCATCTCCACACAGTGCCTAATTATCTCCACCATACAGTGCCTAATTATCACCACCACACAGTGCCTAATTACCACCACCATACAGTGCCTAATTATCTCCACCATACAGTGCCTAATTATCTCCACCATACAGTGCCTAATCATCTCCACACAGTGCCTAATTATCACCACCATACAGTGCCTAATTATCTCCACCATACAGTGCCTAATCATCTCCACACAGTGCCTAATTATCTCCACCATACAGTGCCTAATTATCACCACCATACAGTGCCTAATTATCTCCACCATACAGTGCCTAATTATCTCCACCATACAGTGCCTAATTATCTCCACCATACAGTGCCTAATCATCTCCATACAGTGCCTAATCATCTCCACCATACAGTGCCTAATTATCTCCACCATACAGTGCCTAATTATCTCCACCATACAGTGCCTAATTATCTCCACCATACAGTGCCTAATTATCTCCACCATACAGTGCCTAATTATCTCCACCATACAGTGACTAATTACCACCACCATACAGTGCCTAATTATCTCCACCATACAGTGCCTAATTATCTCCACCACACATTGCCTAATTATCTCTACCACACAGTGCCTAATTATCACCACCATACAGTGCCTAATTATCACCACCATACAGTGCCTAATTATCTCCACCATACAGTGCCTAATTATCTCCACCATACAGTGCCTAATTATCTTCACCATACAGTGCCTAATTATCTCCACCATACAATGCCTAATTATCTCCACCATACAGTGCCTAATTATCACCACCATACAGTGCCTAATCATCTCCATACAGTGCCTAATCATCTCCACCATACAGTGCCTAATTATCACCACCATACAGTGCCTAATTATCTCCACCATACAGTGCCTAATTATCTCCATACAGTGCCTAATCATCTCCACCATACAGTGCCTAATTATCACCACCATACAGTGCCTAATTATCTCCACCATACAGTGCCTAATTATCTCCACCATACAGTGCCTAATTATCACCACCATACAGTACCTAATTATCTCCACCATACAGTGCCTAATTATCTCCACCATACAGTGCCTAATTATCTCCACCATACAGTGCCTAATTATCTCCACCATACAGTGCCTAATTGTCACCACCATACAGTGCCTAATTATCTCCACCATACAGTGCCTAATTATCACCACCATACAGTGAATAATTATCTCCACCATACAGTGCCTAATTATCTCCACCATACAGTGCCTAATTATCTCCACCATACAGTGCCTAATTATCTCCACCATACAGTGCCTAATTACCACCACACAGTGCCTAATTATCTCCACCATACAGTGCCTAATCATCTCCACCATCCAGTGCCTAATCATCTCCACCACACAGTGTCTAATTATCTCCACCATACAGTGCCTAATTATCTCCACCATACAGTGACTAATTATCACCACTATACAGTGCCTAATTATCTCCACCATACAGTGCCTAATTATCTCCACCATACAGTGCCTAATTATCACCACCATACAGTGCCTAATTATCTCCACCATACAGTGCCTAATTATCACCACCACACAGTGCCTAATTGTCTCCACCATACAGTGCCTAATTATCTCCACCATACAGTGACTAATTACCACCACCATACAATGCCTAATTATCTCCACTATACAATGCCTAATTATCTCCACCATACAGTGCCTAATTATCTCCACCATACAGTGCCTAATCATCTCCACCATACAATGCCTAATTATCTCCACCATACAGTGACTAATTATCTCCACCATACAGTGACTAATTATCTCCACCATACAGTGCCTAATTATCTCCACCATACAGTGCCTAATTATCTCCACCATACAGTGCCTAATTATCTCCACCACACAGTGCCTAATTATCTCCACCATACAGTGCCTAATTATCTCCACCACACTGTGCCTAATTATCACCACCATACAGTGCCTAATTATCTCCACCATACAGTGACTAATTATCTCCACCATACAGTGACTAATTATCTCCACCATACAGTGCCTAATTACCACCATACAGTGCCTAATTATCTCCATACAGTGCCTAATCATCTCCACCATACAGTACCTAATTATCTCCACCATACAGTGCCTAATTATCTCCACCATACAGTGACTAATTATCTCCACCATACAGTGCCTAATTATCTCCACCATACAGTGCCTAATCATCTCCACCACACAGTGCCTAATTATCTCCACCATACAGTGCCTAATTATCTCCACCATACAGTGCCTAATTATCACCACCATACAGTGCCTAATTATCTCCACCATACAGTGCCTAATTATCTCCACCATACAGTGCCTAATTATCTCCACCATACAGTGCCTAATTATCACCACCATACAGTGCCTAATTACCACCACACAGTGCCTAATTATCTCCACCATACAGTGCCTAATCATCTCCACCATACAGTGCCTAATTATCTCCACCACACAGTGCCTAATTATCTCCACCATACAGTGCCTAGTTATCTCCACCATACAGTGCCTAATTATCTCCACCATACAGTGCCTAATTATCTCCACCATACAGTGCCTAATTATCACCACCATACAGTGCCTAATTACCACCACACAGTGCCTAATTATCTCCACCATACAGTGCCTAATCATCTCCACCATACAGTGCCTAGTTATCTCCACCATACAGTGCCTAATTATCTCCACCATACAGTGCCTAATTACCACCATACAGTGCCTAATTATCTCCACCATACAGTGCCTAATTATCTCCACCATACAGTGCCTAATTATCTCCACCATACAGTGCCTAGTTATCTCCACCATACAGTGCCTAATTATCTCCACCATACAGTGCCTAATTACCACCATACAGTGCCTAATTATCTCCACCATACAGTGACTAATTATCACCACTATACAGTGCCTAATTATCACCACCATACAGTGCCTAATTATCCCCACCATACAGTGCCTAATTATCCCCACTATACAGTGCCTAATTATCACCACCATACAGTGCCTAATTATCTCCACCATACAGTGCCTAATTATCTCCACCATACAGTGCCTAATTATCTCCACCATACAGTGCCTAATTATCTCCACCATACAGTGCCTAATTACCACCATACAGTGCCTAATTATCTCCACCATACAGTGCCTAATTATCTCCACCATACAGTGCCTAATTATCTCCACCATACGGTGCCTAATTATCTCCACCATACGGTGCCTAATTATCTCCACCATACGGTGCCTAATTATCACGACCATACAGTGCCTAATTATCTCCACCATACAGTGCCTAATTATCACCACCATACAGTGCCTAATTATCTCCACCATACAGTGCCTAATTATCTCCACCATACAGTGCCTAATTATCTCCACCATACAGTGCCTAATAACCACCATACAGTGCCTAATTATCTCCACCATACAGTGCCTAATTATCTCCACCATACAGTGCCTAATTACCACCATACAGTGCCTAATTATCTCCACCATACAGTGACTAATTATCACCACTATACAGTGCCTAATTATCACCACCATACAGTGCCTAATTATCTCCACCATACAGTGCCTAATTATCCCCACTATACAGTGCCTAATTATCACCACCATACAGTGCCTAATTATCTCCACCATACAGTGCCTAATTATCTCCACCATACAGTGCCTAATTATCTCCACCATACAGTGCCTAATTATCTCCACCATACAGTGCCTAATTACCACCATACAGTGCCTAATTATCTCCACCATACAGTGCCTAATTATCTCCACCATACAGTGCCTAATTATCTCCACCATACGGTGCCTAATTATCTCCACCATACGGTGCCTAATTATCTCCACCATACGGTGCCTAATTATCTCCACCATACAGTGCCTAATTATCTCCACCATACAGTGCCTAATTATCTCCACCATACAGTGCCTAATTACCACCACCATACAGGGTCTAATTATCTCCACCATACAGTGCCTAATTATCTCCACCATACGGTGCCTAATTATCTCCACCATACGGTGCCTAATTATCTCCACCATACGGTGCCTAATTATCTCCACCATACGGTGCCTAATTATCTCCACCATACAGTGCCTAATTATCTCCACCATACAGTGCCTAATTACCACCACCATACAGGGTCTAATTATCTCCACCATACAGTGCCTAATTATCTCCACCATACAGTGCCTAATTATCTCCACCATACAGTGCCTAATTATCTCCACCATACGGTGCCTAATTATCTCCACCATACGGTGCCTAATTATCTCCACCATACGGTGCCTAATTATCTCCACCATACAGTGCCTAATTATCTCCACCATACAGTGCCTAATTACCACCACCATACAGGGTCTAATTATCTCCACCATACAGTGCCTAATTATCTCCACCATACAGTGCCTAATTATCTCCACCATACAGTGCCTAATTATCTCCACCATACAGTGCCTAATTATCTCCACCATACAGTGCCTAATTATCTCCACCATACAGTGCCTAATTATCTCCACCATACAGTGCCTAATTATCTCCACCATACAGTGCCTAATTATCACCACCATACAGTGCCTAATTATCTCCACCATACAGTGACTAATTATCACCACTATACAGTGCCTAATTATCACCACCATACAGTGCCTAATTATCTCCACCATACAGTGCCTAATTATCTCCACCATACAGTGCCTAATTATCTCCACCATACAGTGCCTAATTATCTCCACCATACAGTGCCTAATTATCTCCACCATACAGTGCCTAATTACCACCATACAGTGCCTAATTATCTCCACCATACAGTGCCTAATTATCTCCACCATACAGTGCCTAATTATCTCCACCATACGGTGCCTAATTATCTCCACCATACGGTGCCTAATTATCTCCACCATACAGTGCCTAATTATCTCCACCATACAGTGCCTAATTATCTCCACCATACAGTGCCTAATTATCTCCACCATACAGTGCCTAATTACCACCACCATACAGGGTCTAATTATCTCCACCATACAGTGCCTAATTATCTCCACCATACAGTGCCTAATTATCTCCACCATACAGTGACTAATTATCACCACTATACAGTGCCTAATTATCACCACCATACAGTGCCTAATTATCTCCACCATACAGTGCCTAATTATCTCCACCATACAGTGCCTAATTATCTCCACCATACAGTGCCTAATTATCTCCACCATACAGTGCCTAATTATCTCCACCATACAGTGCCTAATTACCACCATACAGTGCCTAATTATCTCCACCATACAGTGCCTAATTATCTCCACCATACAGTGCCTAATTATCTCCACCATACGGTGCCTAATTATCTCCACCATACAGTGCCTAATTATCTCCACCATACAGTGCCTAATTATCTCCACCATACAGTGCCTAATTATCTCCACCATACAGTGCCTAATTATCTCCACCATACAGTGCCTAATTACCACCACCATACAGGGTCTAATTATCTCCACCATACAGTGCCTAATTATCTCCACCATACAGTGCCTAATTATCTCCACCATACAGTGCCTAATTATCTCCACCATACAGTGCCTAATTATCTCCACCATACAGTGCCTAATTATCTCCACCATACATTGCCTAATTATCTCCACCATACAGTGCCTAATTATCTCCACCATACAGTGCCTAATTATCTCCACCATACAGTGCCTAATTATCACCACCATACAGTGCCTAATTATCACCACCATACAGTGCCTAATTATCTCCACCATACAGTGACTAATTATCACCACTATACAGTGCCTAATTATCACCACCATACAGTGCCTAATTATCTCCACCATACAGTGCCTAATTATCTCCACCATACAGTGACTAATTATCACCACCATACAGTGCCTAATTATCTCTACTAGGGTTGAGCGACCTTTACTTTTATAGGATCGGGTCGGGTTTCACGAAACCCGACTTTTTCAAAAGTCGGGTCGAGTGAAATCGGCCGATCCTATAAAAAAGTCGGGGTCGGGGTCGGCCGAAACTCGAAACCCAATGCAGTGCATTGGGTTTCCAATGGTTCCCAGGGTCTGAAGGAGCGGAAACTCTCCTTCAGGCCCTGGGATCCATATTTAAGTGTAAAATAAAGAATTAAAATACAAAATATCGCTATACTTACACTCTGATGCGCCCTGGTACTAAGCGGGAACCTTCCTTCCTTAGAATCAGCCTTCCAAGACCTTGTGGTGACGTCGCGGTGACGTCGCGGCTTGTGATTGGTCGCGCGGCCCCCATGTGACCGCTCGCGCGACCAATCACAAGCCGCGACGTCACCGTGACGTCACCGAAGGCCCTGGAAGGGCTGATTCTTAGGAAGGAAGGCTGCCGGAACGAAGCCGAGGGTGAGTATATTCCTATTAGGTATATACTCACCCTCGGACACGCCCTGCTTCTTTCCGACAGCCTTCCTTCCTAAGAATCAGCCCTTCCAGGGCCTTCGGTGACGTCACAGTGACGTCGCGGCTTGTGATTGGTCGCGCGAGCGGTCACATGGGGGCCGCGCGACCAATCACAAGCCGCGACGTCACCGCGACATCACCGCAAGGTCCTGGAAGGCTGATTCTAAGGAAGGAAGGTTCCCGGTTAGTACCAGGGCCCGTCAGAGGGTAAGTATGGCGATATTTTTTATTTTAATTCTTTATTTTACACTTAAATCTGAATTCCGATACCAATTCCCGATATCTTAAACATATCGGGAATCGGTATCGGAATTCCGATTCCAGATTCAGAAGATCGCCGACCTCATGGCCGACCCCACACAGGGGTCGGGTTTCATGAAACCCGACTTTGCAAAAAGTCGGCGACTTCTGAAAATTGCCGACCCGTTTCGCTCAACCCTAATCTCTACCATACAGTGCCTAATTATCACCACCATACAGTGCCTAATTATCACCACCATACAGTGCCTAATTATCACCACTATACAGTGACTAATTATCACCACCATACAGTGCCTAATTATCACCACCATACAGTGCCTAATTATCACCACCATACAGTGCCTAATTATCACCACTATACAGTGCCTAATTATCTCCACCATACAGTGCCTAATTATCACCACCATACAGTGGCTAATGACCACCATACAGTGCCTAATTACCACCACCATACAGTGCCTAATTATCACCACCATACAGTGCCTAATTATCACCACCATACAGTGCCTAATTATCACCACCATACAGTGCCTAATTATAACCACCACACAGTGCCTAATTATCTCCACCATACAGTGCCTAATTATCTCCACCATACAGTGCCTAATTATCTCCACCATACAGTGACTAATTATCACCACTATACAGTGCCTAATTATCTCCACCATACAGTGACTAATTATCACCACTATACAGTGCCTAATTATCACCACCATACAGTGCCTAATTATCACCACTATACAGTGCCTAATTATCACCACCATACATTGCCTAATTATCTCCACCACACAGTGCCTAATTATCTCCACCATACAGTGACTAATTATCACCACTATACAGTGCCTAATTATCACCACCATACAGTGCCTAATTATCACCACTATACAGTGCCTAATTATCACCACCATACATTGCCTAATTATCTCCACCACACAGTGCCTAATTATCTCCACCATACAGTGCCTAATTATCACCACTATACAGGGCCTAATTATCTCCACCATACAGTGCCTAATTATCTCCACCATACAGTGCCTAATTATCACCACCATACAGTGCCTAATTATCTCCACCACACAGTGCCTAATTATATCCACCATACAGTGCCTAATTATCTCCACCATACAGTGCCTAATTATCTCCACCATACAGTGCCTAATTATCTCCACCATACAGTGACTAATTATCTCCACCATACAGTGCCTAATTATCACCACCACACAGTGCCTAATTATCTCCACCACACAGTGCCTAATTATCTCCACCATACAGTGCCTAATTATATCCACCATACAGTGCCTAATTATCTCCACCATACAGTGACTAATTATCACCACTATACAGTGCCTAATTATCTCCACCATACAGTGACTAATTATCACCACTATACAGTGCCTAATTATCTCCACCACACAGTGCCTAATTATCTCCACCATACAGTGCCTAATTATCTCCACCATACAGTGCCTAATTATCTCCACCATACAGTGACTAATTATCTCCACCATACAGTGCCTAATTATCTCCACCATACAGTGCCTAATTATCTCCACCATACAGTGCCTAATTATCTCCACCATACAGTGCCTAATTACCACCACCATACAGGGTCTAATTATCTCCACCATACAGTGCCTAATTATCTCCACCATACAGTGCCTAATTATCTCCACCATACAGTGCCTAATTATCTCCACCATACAGTGCCTAATTATCTCCACCATACAGTACCTAATTATCTCCACCATACAGTGCCTAATTATCACCACCATACAGTGCCTAATTATCACCACCATACAGTGCCTAATTATCTCCACCATACAGTGACTAATTATCACCACTATACAGTGCCTAATTATCACCACCATACAGTGCCTAATTATCTCCACCATACAGTGCCTAATTATCTCCACCATACAGTGCCTAATTATCTCCACCATACAGTGCCTAATTATCTCCACCATACAGTGCCTAATTACCACCATACAGTGCCTAATTATCTCCACCATACAGTGCCTAATTATCTCCACCATACAGTGCCTAATTATCTCCACCATACGGTGCCTAATTATCTCCACCATACAGTGCCTAATTATCTCCACCATACAGTGCCTAATTATCTCCACCATACAGTGCCTAATTATCTCCACCATACAGTGCCTAATTACCACCACCATACAGGGTCTAATTATCTCCACCATACAGTGCCTAATTATCTCCACCATACAGTGCCTAATTATCTCCACCATACAGTGCCTAATTATCTCCACCATACAGTGCCTAATTATCTCCACCATACAGTGCCTAATTATCTCCACCATACATTGCCTAATTATCTCCACCATACAGTGCCTAATTATCTCCACCATACAGTGCCTAATTATCTCCACCATACAGTGCCTAATTATCACCACCATACAGTGCCTAATTATCACCACCATACAGTGCCTAATTATCTCCACCATACAGTGACTAATTATCACCACTATACAGTGCCTAATTATCACCACCATACAGTGCCTAATTATCTCCACCATACAGTGCCTAATTATCTCCACCATACAGTGCCTAATTACCACCACCATACAGGGTCTAATTATCTCCACCATACAGTGCCTAATTATCTCCACCATACAGTGCCTAATTATCTCCACCATACAGTGCCTAATTATCTCCACCATACAGTGCCTAATTATCTCCACCATACAGTGCCTAATTATCTCCACCATACATTGCCTAATTATCTCCACCATACAGTGCCTAATTATCTCCACCATACAGTGCCTAATTATCTCCACCATACAGTGCCTAATTATCACCACCATACAGTGCCTAATTATCACCACCATACAGTGCCTAATTATCTCCACCATACAGTGACTAATTATCACCACTATACAGTGCCTAATTATCACCACCATACAGTGCCTAATTATCTCCACCATACAGTGCCTAATTATCTCCACCATACAGTGACTAATTATCACCACCATACAGTGCCTAATTATCTCTACTAGGGTTGAGCGACCTTTACTTTTATAGGATCGGGTCGGGTTTCACGAAACCCGACTTTTTCAAAAGTCGGGTCGAGTGAAATCGGCCGATCCTATAAAAAAGTCGGGGTCGGGGTCGGCCGAAACTCGAAACCCAATGCAGTGCATTGGGTTTCCAATGGTTCCCAGGGTCTGAAGGAGCGGAAACTCTCCTTCAGGCCCTGGGATCCATATTTAAGTGTAAAATAAAGAATTAAAATAAAAAATATCGCTATACTTACACTCTGATGCGCCCTGGTACTAAGCGGGAACCTTCCTTCCTTAGAATCAGCCTTCCAAGACCTTGTGGTGACGTCGCGGTGACGTCGCGGCTTGTGATTGGTCGCGCGGCCCCCATGTGACCGCTCGCGCGACCAATCACAAGCCGCGACGTCACCGTGACGTCACCGAAGGCCCTGGAAGGGCTGATTCTTAGGAAGGAAGGCTGCCGGAACGAAGCCGAGGGTGAGTATATTCCTATTAGGTATATACTCACCCTCGGACACGCCCTGCTTCTTTCCGACAGCCTTCCTTCCTAAGAATCAGCCCTTCCAGGGCCTTCGGTGACGTCACAGTGACGTCGCGGCTTGTGATTGGTCGCGCGAGCGGTCACATGGGGGCCGCGCGACCAATCACAAGCCGCGACGTCACCGCGACATCACCGCAAGGTCCTGGAAGGCTGATTCTAAGGAAGGAAGGTTCCCGGTTAGTACCAGGGCCCGTCAGAGGGTAAGTATGGCGATATTTTTTATTTTAATTCTTTATTTTACACTTAAATCTGAATTCCGATACCAATTCCCGATATCTTAAACATATCGGGAATCGGTATCGGAATTCCGATTCCAGATTCAGAAGATCGCCGACCTCATGGCCGACCCCACACAGGGGTCGGGTTTCATGAAACCCGACTTTGCAAAAAGTCGGCGACTTCTGAAAATTGCCGACCCGTTTCGCTCAACCCTAATCTCTACCATACAGTGCCTAATTATCACCACCATACAGTGCCTAATTATCACCACCATACAGTGCCTAATTATCACCACTATACAGTGACTAATTATCACCACCATACAGTGCCTAATTATCACCACCATACAGTGCCTAATTATCACCACCATACAGTGCCTAATTATCACCACTATACAGTGCCTAATTATCTCCACCATACAGTGCCTAATTATCACCACCATAAAGTGCCTAATGACCACCATACAGTGCCTAATTACCACCACCATACAGTGCCTAATTATCACCACCATACAGTGCCTAATTATCACCACCATACAGTGCCTAATTATCACCACCATACAGTGCCTAATTATAACCACCACACAGTGCCTAATTATCTCCACCATACAGTGCCTAATTATCTCCACCATACAGTGCCTAATTATCTCCACCATACAGTGACTAATTATCACCACTATACAGTGCCTAATTATCTCCACCATACAGTGACTAATTATCACCACCACACAGTGCCTAATTATCACCACTATACAGTGCCTAATTATCTCCACCATACAGTGCCTAATTATCACCACCATACAGTGCCTAATTATCACCACTATACAGTGCCTAATTATCACCACCATACATTGCCTAATTATCTCCACCACACAGTGCCTAATTATCACCACTATACAGGGCCTAATTATCTCCACCATACAGTGCCTAATTATCTCCACCATACAGTGCCTAATTATCACCACCATACAGTGCCTAATTATCTCCACCACACAGTGCCTAATTATATCCACCATACAGTGCCTAATTATCTCCACCATACAGTGCCTAATTATCTCCACCATACAGTGCCTAATTATCTCCACCATACAGTGACTAATTATCTCCACCATACAGTGCCTAATTATCACCACCACACAGTGCCTAATTATCTCCACCACACAGTGCCTAATTATCTCCACCATACAGTGCCTAATTATATCCACCATACAGTGCCTAATTATCTCCACCATACAGTGCCTAATTATCTCCACCATACAGTGACTAATTATCACCACTATACAGTGCCTAATTATCTCCACCACACAGTGCCTAATTATCTCCACCATACAGTGCCTAATTATCTCCACCATACAGTGCCTAATTATCTCCACCATACAGTGACTAATTATCACCACTATACAGTGCCTAATTATTTCCACCATACAGTGACTAATTATCACCACTATACAGTGCCTAATTATCACCACCATACATTGCCTAATTATCTCCACCACACAGTGCCTAATTATCACCACCATACAGTGCCTAATTATCTCCACCATACAGTGCCTAATTATATCCACCATACAGTGCCTAATTATCTCCACCATACAGTGCCTAATTATATCCACCATACAGTGCCTAATTATCACCACCATACATTGCCTAATTATCTCCACCACACAGTGCCTAATTATCACCACCATACAGTGACTAATTATCACCACTATACAGTGCCTAATTATCACCACCATACAGTGCCTAATTATATCCACCATACAGTGCCTAATTATCTCCACCATACAGGGCCTAATTATCACCACCATACAGTGCCTAATTATCTCCAGCACACAGTGCCTAATTATCTCCACCATACAGGGCCTAATTATCTCCACCATACAGTGCCTAATTATCTCCACCATACAGTGCCTAATTATCTCCACCATACAGTGCCTAATTATCTCCACCATACAGTGCCTAATTATCACCACCATACAGTGCCTAATTATCTCCACCACACAGTGCCTAATTATCTCCACCATACAGTGCCTAATTATCTCCACCATACAGTGACTAATTATCACCACTATACAGTGCCTAATTATCACCACCATACAGTGCCTAATTATCACCACCATACAGTGACTAATTATCTCCACCATACAGTGCCTAATTATCACCACCATACAGTGACTAATTATCTCCACCATACAGTGACTAATTATCTCCACCATACAGTGACTAATTAGCACCACTATACAGGGCCTAATTATCTCCACCATACAGTGCCTAATTATCACCACCATACATTGCCTAATTATCTCCACCACACAGTGCCTAATTATCTCCACCATACAGTGCCTAATTATCACCACCATACATTGCCTAATTATCTCCACCACACAGTGCCTAATTATCTCCACCATACAGTGCCTAATTATCTCCACCATACAGTGACTAATTATCACCACTATACAGTGCCTAATTATCTCCACCATACAGTGCCTAATTATCACCACTATACAGTGCCTAATTATCACCACCATACAGTGCCTAATTATCTCCACCATATAGTGACTAATTATCACCACCACACAGTGCCTAATTATCTCCACCATATAGTGCCTAATTATCACCACCATACAGTGACTAATTATCACCACCACACAGTGCCTAATTATCTCCACCATACAGTGCCTAATTATCACCACCATACAGTGACTAATTATCACCACCACACAGTGCCTAATTATCTCCACCATATAGTGCCTAATTATCTCCACCACACAGTGCCTAATTATCTCCACCATACATTGCCTAATTATCACCACTATACAGTGCCTAATTATCTCCACCACACAGTGCCTAATTATCTCCACCATACAGTGCCTAATTATCACCACTATACAGTGCCTAATTATCTCCACCATACAGTGCCTAATTATCACCACCATACAGTGCCTAATTATCACCACCATACAGTGACTAATTATCTCCACCATACAGTGCCTAATTATCACCACTATACAGTGCCTAATTATCACCACCATACAGTGCCTAATTATCTCCACCATAGAGTGCCTAATTATCACCACTATACAGTGCCTAATTATCACCACCATACAGGGTCTAATTATCTCCACCATACAGTGCCTAATTATCTCCACCATACAGTGACTAATTATCACCACTATACAGGGCCTAATTATCTCCACCATACAGTGCCTAATTATCTCCACCATACAGTGCCTAATTATCTCCACCATACAGTGCCTAATTATCACCACCATACATTGCCTAATTATCTCCACCACACAGTGCCTAATTATCTCCACCATACAGTGCCTAATTATCTCCACCATACAGTGCCTAATTATCTCCACCATACAGTGACTAATTATCACCACTATACAGTGCCTAATTATCTCCACCATACAGTGCCTAATTATCACCACTATACAGTGCCTAATTATCACCACCATACAGTGCCTAATTACCACCATACAGTGCCTAATTATCTCCACCATATAGTGCCTAATTATCTCCACCACACAGTGCCTAATTATCTCCACCATACATTGCCTAATTATCACCACTATACAGTGCCTAATTATCACCACCATACAGTGCCTAATTACCACCATACAGTGCCTAATTATCTCCACTATACAGTGCCTAATTATCACCACCATACAGTGCCTAATTATCTCCACCATACAGTGCCTAATTATCTCCACCATACATTGCCTAATTATCACCACTATACAGTGCCTAATTATCTCCACCACACAGTGCCTAATTATCTCCACCATACATTGCCTAATTATCACCACTATACAGTGCCTAATTATCACCACCACACAGTGCCTAATTATCTCCACCATACAGTGCCTAATTATCACCACCATACAGTGCCTAATTATCACCACTATACAGTGCCTAATTATCTCCACCATACAGTGCCTAATTATCACCACTATACAGTGCCTAATTATCACCACCATACAGTGCCTAATTATCTCCACCATACAGTGCCTAATTATCTCCACCATACAGTGCCTAATTATCACCACCATACAGTGCCTAATTATCTCCACCATACAGTGCCTAATTATCACCACTATACAGTGCCTAATTATCACCACTATACAGTGACTAATTATCACCACCATACAGGGTCTAATTATCTCCACCATACAGTGCCTAATTATCACCACCATACAGTGCCTAATTATCTCTACCATAGAGTGCCTAATTATCACCACCACACAGTGCCTAATTATCTCCACCATACAGTGCCTAATTATCACCACCATACAGTGCCTAATTATCACCACTATACAGTGCCTAATTATCTCCACCATACAGTGCCTAATTATCACCACTATACAGTGCCTAATTATCACCACCATACAGTGCCTAATTATCTCCACCATACAGTGCCTAATTATCTCCACCATACAGTGCCTAATTATCACCACCATACAGTGCCTAATTATCTCCACCATACAGTGCCTAATTATCACCACTATACAGTGCCTAATTATCACCACTATACAGTGACTAATTATCACCACCATACAGGGTCTAATTATCTCCACCATACAGTGCCTAATTATCACCACCATACAGTGCCTAATTATCTCCACCATAGAGTGCCTAATTATCACCACTATACAGTGCCTAATTATCACCACCATACAGGGTCTAATTATCTCCACCATACAGTGCCTAATTATCTCCACCATACAGTGACTAATTATCACCACTATACAGGGCCTAATTATCTCCACCATACAGTGCCTAATTATCTCCACCATACAGTGCCTAATTATCTCCACCATACAGTGCCTAATTATCACCACCATACATTGCCTAATTATCTCCACCACACAGTGCCTAATTATCTCCACCATACAGTGCCTAATTATCTCCACCATACAGTGCCTAATTATCTCCACCATACAGTGACTAATTATCACCACTATACAGTGCCTAATTATCTCCACCATACAGTGCCTAATTATCACCACTATACAGTGCCTAATTATCACCACCATACAGTGCCTAATTACCACCATACAGTGCCTAATTATCTCCACCATATAGTGCCTAATTATCTCCACCACACAGTGCCTAATTATCTCCACCATACATTGCCTAATTATCACCACTATACAGTGCCTAATTATCACCACCATACAGTGCCTAATTACCACCATACAGTGCCTAATTATCTCCACTATACAGTGCCTAATTATCACCACCATACAGTGCCTAATTATCTCCACCATACAGTGCCTAATTATCTCCACCATACATTGCCTAATTATCACCACTATACAGTGCCTAATTATCTCCACCACACAGTGCCTAATTATCTCCACCATACATTGCCTAATTATCACCACTATACAGTGCCTAATTATCACCACCACACAGTGCCTAATTATCTCCACCATACAGTGCCTAATTATCACCACCATACAGTGCCTAATTATCACCACTATACAGTGCCTAATTATCTCCACCATACAGTGCCTAATTATCACCACTATACAGTGCCTAATTATCACCACCATACAGTGCCTAATTATCTCCACCATACAGTGCCTAATTATCTCCACCATACAGTGCCTAATTATCACCACCATACAGTGCCTAATTATCTCCACCATACAGTGCCTAATTATCACCACTATACAGTGCCTAATTATCACCACTATACAGTGACTAATTATCACCACCATACAGGGTCTAATTATCTCCACCATACAGTGCCTAATTATCACCACCATACAGTGCCTAATTATCTCTACCATACAGTGCTGTTATCAGAGCCGCACTTTTGTCTATGAGTCAATGATGTAAGGATGGCGCTGTCTTTCCAGAGATCTAACTATTGAAATTAGAGGAGCACGTGCTGCATGGTGTCAGTGACTGCAAGACATGTCTTAAAGGGATCCTGTCATCAGGCATTCTGCCCCAAACTAATGCCATCGGTGTATTGGCACCGAAATGCTGATTACGGCCATATACTCGCTGCCCGCCGCCTGTCTCCTGTAAGTGATCGCTCACTGCTCTTCCAGTGATTTGCCCCAAAAGTTGGGCTTGCACCTATGAGCAAGTATATATGTCAAATACCTTACTGTGACTATCCCTTTAAGGCTTTGGGTGTAAACAAGAATTCTTTATTTCACCCGCAGCATGCAGAGATCTTACAAAAGTTTAGAAATGTAATTGAAAAAAAAACCCAACCCCGTACACTCGGCTTTAGGAGTTAGTGATCCAGTGTGGCCACATCTCCTCCCGGGGGACTCACTGACATAAAGGGATCTATAAAATGTATCCAAAAAAGGAAGATCTTCCGCAGAATAAAGTGCGACCTGTCGGCCTGTCTTTACTGCTGCCGGAATGTACAGTACATTTGTAGAAATTGTTTGCGGAATGTATCACACATCACGGCAGAGGCTGCAGCCTCCGTAGGTCGCCGGTGCACCGCCTGTGAGCGCCGCGCGGAGGGGCAAATAAAAGGAAGATCTGGTGAAAAACTGCAGCCCTAGGATTGCTCACAAATATAGGCTCTATGCACTCCACCAGGAAATGTCTTTAGGTGTTAAATAATAATAATAATAATAATCTTTATTTTTATATAGCGCTAACATATTCCGCAGCGCTTTACAGACATTATCATCTAAAGGCGCCATTTATGGCCTGGGGTTCATAACACATTGCCGTTGTGAGATGCAGCTTATTTTTCTTTGCACAGAGACCTAGACTTTATTATATATTGTTTTATTTATCATAAATAATTTTTTTGTATTTTACATATTTATTTTGGATATTTTGTCTTAACCCCTTAGTGACGGAGTAAATTGTGTACTTCATTTCCAAGCCAATTTTTACAATTCTGACCACTGTCACTTTATGAGGTTATAGCTCTGGAACGCTTCAACACATCCCACTGATTCTAAAATTTCTTCGCTACGACTTGCGTTTATTTATGAAAAAAATGGAAATTTGGCAACAATTTTGAACATTTTACAATTTACAAACTGTTAATTTTTGTGCCCTTAAATCAGAGAATCACATCACACAAAATACTTAATAAATAACATTTCCCACATGTCTACTTTACATCAGCACAATTTTGGAAACATAATTTTTTTTTGTTAGGAAATTATAAGGGTTATAAGTTGACCAGTGATTTCTCATTTTTCCAACAAAATTTACAAAACCATTTTTTTAGGGACCACCACACATTTGAAGTGAATTTAGGGGGTAAATATAACAGAAAATACCCAAAAGTGACACCATTCTAAAAACTGCACCCCTCAAGGTGCTCAAAACCACATTCAAGAAGTTTATTATCCCTTCAGCTTCTTCACGAGAACTAAAGCAATGTAGAAGGAAAAAAATGAACATTTTACTTATTCCACAACGGTAACAGGAGAAAATGGACCACAAAATGTATTGTCCAATTTCTCCTGAGTACACCGATACCCCGTATGTGGGGGAAATACACTGTTTGGGTGCATGTCAGGGCTCAGAAGGGAGGGAACACCGTTTGATTTTCTGAATGCAAAATTGGCTGGAATCAATGGCTGGCGCCATGTCGCGTTTGGAGACCCCCTGATGTATCTAAACAGTGGAAACCTCCCAATTCTAACACCACAACCCTAACCCCAACACAACCCTAACCCTAGCCCCAACCCTAACCCCAGCTCTACCCCAACCCTAACCATAGTCCCAAACCTAACACTAATGGAGAAATGGAAAAAAAAAAATATATTTAATTATTTTTACCTAACTAAGGGGTGATAAAGGGGGGTTTGATTTACATTTTTTTTTGTTTTAATCACTGTGATAGGGTCCATCACAGTGATCAAAATGAACCAATAGGACAAATTTCCTATTGTTGCCGCGTGCCGTCCAGCAGATCTCGGAGGGCACATTGCGCATGCGCCAGCCATTTTCTTCTGGGAAGATGCTGAAGGGAGGGGGACAAGACCGGGGGATGTAGGAGGTGCCGGAGGTACCCGGAGGGCTCGGGGGAACCCATTTCTCTCTCCTCTGATGTGCTAGATCATATCAGAGGAGAGGGAAATAAATGGGAAATCGGATTTTGTTTTTTGCGGCTGCCTTTATTTCGTGAATAACTAGGATCACAACACTGGGGACCGTAAAAACCGACCCAAATTATGTTTTCCGGGGTCTCAGCTTTTTTTTTTTTTTCTCCTTAACAATGAATACGTAAAATGGAATTCTGGGAATCACAGAACAGATACACATGTTGGCGATCTATAATTTCTGAAAAAATGGAAACAAAATTTTCAGAACACCTCGATTTGTGGAGTATGAGCGTCATAAGGAGAAATCCCGGCACCTCCGGCCTCGCCAGCTATCGCTGATGTTATTAATCGTCGCCTGAGGAAGGTTTTGCTACTAAATGCACTCAGTCAAATCATCAAGATCCTCAGCTGGCAGCTCCTATGTAATCACCAAATAATGAAGTCCCAGATGAGGTCGATGGGAGACAAGTCCGGAGACGCTGCAGCCATTGGAGCAGGTTTAGGCCTCGCAGGCTGCGCACAGTAGCACCAGCGACACCCTCAGACTCCAACTGAGATGTTTTGAGAAAATTTCCATTTTTTCATCATTAGCAGATCAGTAACAGGTCTATCCATCCCGCGATTTCCACAAGTCCATGAATTTTTATTCTTGGTGTTGCAGCTTTTTCTATGCACATGATGAAAAATTGGAAATAAAGTTTACAAACGATCTGGATTCTGGATATATAAGGTTGCTCCAGGGTGATCATCAGACACAACTAGAGTCTACATAATTCTGCAAGTGCTGATAACAGCGTATGTAAATGACACCCATATAATGGTTGTGTAGTGATGTCAGAAGTCACCATGTATACAGGTATGAGGGACCGGGATGTGGAACCGGACGGCCGTCGCACAGTGGAGTGAGCAGAACGCTATTTCCCACACTTCTCCCTCCTGGGCTGCCTGTTTCTCCACAATGTCTCCACCTATTCCTTCCCTTTTCTCTTATCAGCCTTGTCATGCTTCAGTAATGATTGACATGAAGACCTTTCTCCATTAAAAGATGTTCTGCAGCAGCTGGGGTATATACCGTACAGCATATTATTAGACAGTTGCTCTAGAACCTGCCTGCCGGTACATGAAAAGAATAATGGAGCTTCGTGTCAATCAGTAATTGACATTAGAACCTCCTTCCTCTTCAAAAAGAGGTTCTGCAGCAGCAGGAGGAATGCAGTATCAGGCAGAATTACCCTCCTTTACCCAATACAATGAATATTAATTGGCACTTTAAAAAGTGTTGGGCCCATACTTGTAAACTTTCAGGGACTGGCGTCTGGGGGGTTCTGAGCAGAGACCCCGTTTCCTAGGTCACATCCATTGTAACCTTTATTATATGGCACCTGTGACTCTGTGAGGATGTTAAATGGCAGAGCGTCCCCGAGACACACGCAAGAAATCTGTCAGGAAAGTTTATTACCAACTTTTACAGAAATATACAAGACAATTTATGAGACTTGCCACGTTTTATACATAGATACATCGTTATTAAGGTTGAAGGAAGACTTCAAGTCCATCTAATCCAACCCATAGCCTAACCTAGCATGCCCTAACATGTTGATCCAGAGGAAGGCAAAAAAAAACGTGGCAAAGAGTAAGCTCCACATTGGGGAAAAAAATTCCTTCCCGACTCCACATGCGGCAATCAGACTAGTTCCCTGGATCAACGCCTTATCAAGGAATCTAGTGTATATACCCTGTAATATTATACTTTTCCAGAAAGGTATCCAGTCCCCTCTTAAATTGAAGCAATGAATCACTCATTACATCATACGGCAGAGAGTTCCATAGTCTCACTGCTCTTACAGTAAAGAATCCGCGTCTGTTATTATGCTTAAACCTTCTTTCCTCCAGACGTAGAGGATGCCCCCTTGTCCCTGTCACCGGTCTATGATTAAAAAGATCATCAGAAAGGTCTTTGTACTGTCCCCTCATATATTTATACATTAACATAAGATCACCCCTTAGTCTTCGTTTTTCCAAACTAAATAGCCCCAAGTGTAATAACCTATCTTGGTATTGCAGACCCCCCAGTCCTCTAATAACCTTGGTCGCTCTTCTCTGCACCCGCTCCAGTTCAGCTATGTCTTTCTTATACACCGGAGACCAGAACTGTGCACAGTATTCTAAGTGTGGTCGAACTAGTGACTTGTATAGAGGTAAAATTATGTTCTCCTCATGAGCATCTATGCCTCTTTTAATGCATCCCATTATTTTATTTGCCTTTGTAGCAGCTGCCTGACACTGGCCACTGAATATGAGTCTGTCATCCACCCATACACCCAGGTCTTTTTCATTGACGGTTTTGCCCCCAGAGTTTTAGAATTAAGCACATAGTTATACATCTTATTACTTCTACCCAAGTGCATGACCTTACATTTATCCCCATTAAAGCTCATTTGCCATTTATCAGCCCAAGCTTCTAGTTTACATAAATCATCCTGTAATATAAAATTGTCCTCCCCTGTATTGATTACCCTGCAGAGTTTAGTGTCATCTGCAAATATTGAAATTCTATGCCAAATATGTTTGTTTAGTTTTTTTTTCTTCAAATTTCTATATATAAAAAAATGTAAATTTTGCAATTCACAATGTTACTAGGTTTTAATATTAGAGTCATACTTTCTGTTCTGTAAAGATGACATTTTATCAGTCTTGTTATCACAGTCATCATTAAAAATACAGGAAACACCTATATAGATAACTCACTTCCTCCTCCTGTACAATGACTGATAACACCTCTGTATACAGCAGATAACACAGGATCCACCATACACAATAGGTGATGTCACAGCTCACCTCCTCCTCCTGTACAATGACTGATAACACCTCTATATACAGTAGATAACACAGGATCCACCATTCACAATAGGTGATGTCACAGCTCACCTCCTCCTCCTGTACAATGACTGATAACACCTCTATATACAGTAGATAACACAGGATCCACCATTCACAATAGATGATGTCACAGCTCACCTCCTCCTCCTGTACAATGACTGATAACATCTCTATATACAGTAGATAACACAGGATCCACCATTCACAATAGGTGGTCACAGCTCACCTCCTCCTCCTGTACAATGACTGATAACACCTCTATATACAGTAGATAACACAGGATCCACCATTCACAATAGGTGATGTCACAGCTCACCTCCTCCTCCTGTACAATGACTGATAACACCTCTTTATACAGTAGATAACACAGGATCCACCATTCACAATAGATGATGTCACAGCTCAACTCCTCCTCCTGTACAATGACAGATAACACCTCTATATACAGTAGATAACACAGGATCCACCAATCACAATAGGTGATGTCACAGCTTACCTTCTCCTCCTGTACAATGACTGATAACACCTCTATAAACAGTAGATAACACAGGATCCACCATTCACAATAGGTGATGTCACAGCTCACCTCCTCCTCCTGTACAATGACTGATAACACCTCTATATACAGTAGATAACAGAGGATCCACCATTCACAATAGGTGATATCACAGCTCACCTCCTCCTCCTGTACAATGACTGATAACACCTCTATATACAGTAGACAACACAGGATCCACCATTCACAATAGGTGAAGTCACAGCTCACCTCCTCTTCCTCCTGTACAATGACTGATAACACCTCTATATACAGTAGATAACACAGGATCCACCATTCACAATAGGTGATGTCACAGCTCACCTCCTCCTCCTCCTGTACAATGACTGATAACACCTCTATATACAGTAGATAACACAGGATCCACCATTCACAATAGGTGATGTCACAGCTCACCTCCTCCTCCTGTACAATGACTGATAACACCTCTTTATACAGTAGATAACACAGGATCCACCAATCACAATAGGTGATGTCACAGCTCACCTTCTCCTCCTGTACAATGACTGATAACACCTCTATAAACAGTAGATAAAACAGGATCCACCATTCACAATAGGTGATGTCACAGCTCACCTCCTCCTCCTGTACAATGACTGATAACACCTCTATATACAGTAGATAACAGAGGATCCACCATTCACAATAGGTGATATCACAGCTCACCTCCTCCTCCTGTACAATGACTGATAACAGCTCTATATACAATAGACAACACAGGATCCACCATTCACAATAGGTGAAGTCACAGCTCACCTCCTCTTCCTCCTGTACAATGACTGATAACACCTCTATATACAGTAGATAACACAGGATCCACCATTCACAATAGGTGATGTCACAGCTCACCTCCTCCTCCTCCTGTACAATGACTGATAACACCTCTATATACAGTAGATAACACAGGATCCACCATTCACAATAGGTGATGTCACAGCTCACCTCCTCCTCCTGTACAATGACTGATAACACCTCTTTATACAGTAGATAACACAGGATCCACCATTCACAATAGGTGATGTCACAGCTCACCTCCTCCTCCTGTACAATGACTGATAACACCTCTATATACAGTAGATAACACAGGATCCACCATTCACAATAGGTGATGTCACAGCTCACCTCCTCCTCCTCCTGTACAATGACTGATAACACCTCTATATACAGTAGATAACACAGGATCCACCATTCACAATAGGTGATGTCACAGCTCACCTCCTCCTCCTGTACAATGACTGATAACACCTCTTTATACAGTAGATAACACAGGATCCACCAATCACAATAGGTGATGTCACAGCTCACCTTCTCCTCCTGTACAATCACTGATAACACCTCTATAAACAGTAGATAAAACAGGATCCACCATTCACAATAGGTGATGTCACAGCTCACCTCCTCCTCCTGTACAATGACTGATAACACCTCTATATACAGTAGATAACAGAGGATCCACCATTCACAATAGGTGATATCACAGCTCACCTCCTCCTCCTGTACAATGACTGATAACAGCTCTATATACAATAGACAACACAGGATCCACCATTCACAATAGGTGAAGTCACAGCTCACCTCCTCTTCCTCCTGTACAATGACTGATAACACCTCTATATACAGTAGATAACACAGGATCCACCATTCACAATAGGTGATGTCACAGCTCACCTCCTCCTCCTCCTGTACAATGACTGATAACACCTCTATATACAGTAGATAACACAGGATCCACCATTCACAATAGGTGATGTCACAGCTCACCTCCTCCTCCTGTACAATGACTGATAACACCTCTTTATACAGTAGATAACACAGGATCCACCATTCACAATAGGTGATGTCACAGCTCACCTCCTCCTCCTGTACAATGACTGATAACACCTCTTTATACAGTAGATAACACAGGATCCACCATTCACAATAGGTGATGTCACAGCTCACCTCCTCCTCCTGTACAATGACTGATAATATCTCTATATACAGTAGATAACACAGGATCCACCATTCACAATAGGTGATGTCACAGCTCACCTCCTCCTCCTCCTGTACAATTACTGATAACACCTCTATATACAGTAGATAACACAGGATCCACCATTCACAATAGGTGATGTCACAGCTCACCTCCTCCTCCTGTACAATGACTGATAACACCTCTATATACAGTAGATAACACAGGATCCACCATTCACAATAGGTGATGTCACAGCGCACCTCCTCCTCCTGTACAATGACTGATAACACCTCTATATACAGTAGATAACACAGGATCCACCATTCACAATAGGTGATGTCACAGCTCACCTCCTCCTCCTGTACAATGACTGATAACACCTCTATATACAGTAGATAACACAGGATCCACCATTCACAATAGGTGATATCACAGCGCACCTCCTCCTCCTGTACAGTGACTGATAACACCTCTATATACAGTAGATAATACAGGATCCACCATTCACAATAGGAGATGTCACAGCTCACCTTCCCCCCCTCCCTGACCAGCGGAAGGAAGGAAAAGACCCTTTGCCATCTCGTTGGATCGATTTCTGTGTTTGGCTCAAAAACTGTACTTTTGTTTTCCCCCACAAAATGCTGTTTAACCCCTTCCTGACATCCGACGTACTATCCCGTCGAGGTGGGGTGGGCCCCCATGACCGCCGACGGGATAGTACGTCATAGCCGATCGGCCGCGCTCACGGGGGGAGCGCGGCCGATCGCGGCCGGGTGTCGGCTGCATATCGCAGCTGACATCCGGCACTATGTGCCAGGAGCGGTCACGGACCGCTCCCGGCACATTAACCCCCGGCACACCGCGATCAAACATGATCGCGATGTGCCGGCGGTGCAGGGAAGCATCGCGCAGGGAGGGGGCTCCCTGCGGGCTTCCCTGAGCCCCCCGCAGCAACGCGATGTGATCGCGTTGCTGCGAGGGTCTTACCTCCCTCCCTGCCTGCTCCAGACCCGGATCCAAGATGGCCGCGGATCCGGGTCCTGCAGGGAGGGAGGTGGCTTCACAGACGCCTGCTCAGAGCAGGCACTGTGAAGCAGCCTGCACTTCTCGCAGATCGGTGATCTGTCAGAGTGCTATGCAAACTGGCAGATCACCGATCTGTATTGTCCCCCCCTGGGGCAAAGTAAAAAAGTAAAAAAAAAAATTTCCAAATGTGTAAAAAAAAATTAAAAAAAATATTCCAAAATAATGAAAAAAAAAAAATATATATTATTCCCATAAATACATTTCTTTATCTAAATAAAAAAAAAAACAATAAAAGTACACATGTTTAGTATCGCCGCGTCCGTAACGACCCCACCTATAAAACTGCCCCACTAGTTAACCCCTTCAGTAAACACCGTAAGGAAAAAAAAAAAAAAACGAGGCAAAAAACAACGCTTTATTACCATACCGCCGAACAAAAAGTGGAATAACACGCGATCAAAAAGACATATATAAATAACCATGGTACCACTGAAAACGTCATCTTGTCCTGCAAAAAACAAGCCGCCACACAGCATCATCAGCAAAAAAATAAAAAAGTTATAGTCCTGAGAATAAAGCGATACCAAAATAATTATTTTTTCTATAAAATAGTTTTTATCGTATAAAAGCGCCAAAACATAAAAAAATGATATAAATGAGATATCGCTGTAATCGTACTGACCCGAAGAATAAAACTGCTTTATCAATTTTACCAAACGCGGAACGGTATAAACGCCTCTCCCAAAAGAAATTCAGGAATTGCTGGTTTTTGGTCATTCTGCCTCACAAAAATCGGAATAAAAAGCGATCAAAAACGGTCACGTGTCCGAAAATGTTACCAATAAAAACGTCAACTCGTCCCGCAAAAAACAAGACCTCACATGACTCTGTGGAGCAAAATGTGGAAAAATTATAGGTCTCAAAATGTGGAGACGCAAAAACTTTTTTGCTATAAAAAGCGTCGCTGGTTTCACACTTGCGTTTTTGTCTGCAGCGTTTTTTGCACAAAAAAACGCATGCGTTTTTTCCCTATATTTAACATTGAAAACGCATGCGTTTTTTTTGTACACGTTTGGTCGCGTTTTCAAACGCATGCGGTTTTTTTCTGCATGCGTTAATTTTCAGAAATACAACCTGCAGTATTTTCTTGCGTTTTTAAGCACATGCGTTTGTTTGCGTTAAAAACGCATGCATTTTTATCGAAAAAAAAACAGAAAACACACTGAAAAGCCACCCACCACCATCAAGGTGATAAAGGGATCCAAACCCTAACCCTAACTCTACCCCTAACCTCACCCCTAACCGTTTAATGAACATTTTCTGACAGTCATAGTGCCACGTATTTCAGTGCCACGTATTTCAGTGCCACGTATTTCAGTGCCACGTATTTCAGTGCCATGTATTTCAGTGCCATGTATTTCAGGGCAACGTATCACATATTTCAGTGCCACGTGTTTCAGTGCCACGTATTTCAGTGCCACGTATCACGTATTTCAGTGCCACATATTTTAGTACCACGTATTTCAGTTGCACGTGTTTCAGTGCCACGTATTTCAGTGCCACGTATTTCAGTGCCACGTATTTCAGTGCCATGTATCACGTATTTCAGTGCCACGTGTTTCAGTGCCACGTATTTAAGTGCCACGTATCACATATTTCAGTGCCACGTATTTCAGTGCCACGTATTTCAGTGCCACGTATTTCAGTGCCACGTATTTCAGTGCCACGTATTTAAGTGCCACGTATCACATATTTCAGTGCCACGTATTTCAGTGCCACGTATTTCAGTGCCACGAATTTCAGTGCCACGTATTTCAGTGCCACTTATCACGTATTTCAGTGCCACGTGTTTCAGTGCCACGTGTTTCAGTGCCACGTATTTAAGTGCCACGTATCACATATTTCAGTGCCACGTATTTCAGTGCCACGTATTTAAGTGCCACGTATTTCAGTGCCACGAATTTAAGTGCCACGTATTTAAGTGCCACGTATTTCAGTGCCACGTATTTCAGTGCCACGTATTTCAGTGCCACGTATTTCAGTGCCACGTATTTCAGTGCCACGAATTTCAGTGCCACGTATTTAAGTGCCACGTATTTCAGTGCCACGTATTTCAGTGCCACGTATTTCAGTGCCACGTATTTCAGTGCCACGTATTTCAGTGCCACGTATTTCAGTGCCACGTATTTCAGTCACGTTTAGGGTTAGGGGTAGGGGTAGGGTTAGGGTTAGGGCTAGGGTTGGAGGTAAAGTTAGGGTTGGGGCTAAAGTTAGGGTTGGGGCTAAAGTTAAGGTTGGGGCTAAAGTTAGGGTTAGGGTTTGGATTACATTTACGTTTGGATTAGGGTTGGGATTAGAATTATGGGTGTGTCAGGGCTAGGGGTGTGGTTAGGGTTACCGTTGGGATTAGGGTTAGGGGTGTGTTTGGGTTAGGGTTTCAGGTAGAATTGGGGAGTTTCCACTGTCCAGGCACATCAGGGGCTCTCCAAGCGCGACATGGCGTCCAATCTCAATTCCAGCCAATTCTGCGTTGAAAAAGTAAAACAGTGCTCCTTCCCTTCCAAGCTCTCCCGTGCGCCCAAAAAGGGGTTTACCCCAACATATGTGTTATCAGCGTACTCGGGACAAATTGAACAACAACTTCTGGGGTCCAAGCTCTCTTGTTATCCTTAGGAAAATAAAAATTTGGGGGGCTAAAAATCATTTTTGTGGGAAAAAAAAGATGTTTTATTTTCACGGCTCTGCGTTATAAACTGTAGTGAAACACTTGGGGGTTCAAAGTTCTCACAACACATCTAGATAAGTTCCTTGGGAGGTCTAGTTTCCAATATGGGGTCACTTGTGGGGGGTTTGTACTGTTTGGGTACATCAGGGGCTCTGCAAATGCAACGTGACGCCTGCAGACCAATCCATTTAAGGCTGCATTCCAAATGGTGCTCCTTCCCTTCCGAGCTCTGTCATGCACCCAAACAGTGGTTCCCCCCCACATATGGGGTATCAGCGTACTCAGGACAAATTGGACAACAACTTTTGGGGTCCAATTTATCCTGTTACCCTTGTGAAAATACAAAACTGGGGGCTAAAAAATCATTTTTGTGAAAAAAAAAAAGAATTTTTATTTTCACGGATTTGCGCTATAAACTTTAGTGAAACACTTGGGGGTTCAAAGTTCTCAAAACACATCTAGATAAGTTCCTTGGGAGGTCTAGTTTCCAATATGGGGTCACTTGTGGGGGGTTTGTACTGTTTGGGTACATCAGGGGCTCTGCAAATGCAACGTGACGGCTGCTGACCAATCCATTTAAGTCTGCATTCCAAATGGCGCTCCTTCCCTTCCGAGCTCTGTCATGCGCCCAAACAGTGGTTCCCCCCCACATATGGGGTATCAGCGTACTCAGGACAAATTGGAAAACAAATTTTGGGGTCCAATTTATTCTGTTACCCTTGTAAAAATACAAAGCTGGGGGCTAAAAAATCATTTTTGAGAAAAAAAAAAAAAATTATTTTCACGGCTCTGCGTTATAATCTGTAGTGAAACACTTGGGGGTTCAAAGCTCTCAAAACACATCTAGATAAGTTCCTTAGGGGGTCTACTTTCCAAAATGGTGTCAATTGTGGGGGGTTTTAATGTTTAGGCACATCAGGGGCTCTCCAAACGCAACATGGCGTCCCATCTCAATTCCAGTCAATTTTGCATTGAAAAGTCAAATGGCGCTCCTTCCCTTCCAAGCTCTGCCATGCGCCCAAACAATGGTTTACACCCACATATGGGGTATCAGCGTACTCAGGACAAATTGCACAACATTTTTTGGGGTCCAATTTCTTCTCTTACCCTTGGGAAAATAAAAAATTGGGGGCGAAAAGATCATTTGTGTGAAAAAATATGATTTTTTATTTTTACGGCTCTGCATTATAAACTTCTGTGAAGCACTTGGTGGGTCAAAGTGCTCACCACACATCTAGATAAGTTCCTTAGGGGGTCTACTTTCCAAAATGGTGTCACTTGTAGGGAGTTTCAATGTTTAGGCACATCAGGGGCTCTCCAAACGCAACATGGCGTCCCATCTCAATTCCAGTCAATTTTGCATTGAAAAGTCAAATGGCGCTCCTTCCCTTCCAAGCTCTGCCATGCGCCCAAACAATGGTTTACCCCCACATATGGGGTATCAGCGTACTCAGGACAAATTATACAACAACTTTGGGGGTCCATTTTCTCCTGTTACCCTTGGTAAAATAAAACAAATTGGAGCTGAAATAAATTTTGTGTGAAAAAAAGTTAAATGTTCATTTTTATTTAAACATTCCAAAAATTCCTGTGAAACACCTGAAGGGTTAATAAACTTCTTGAATGTGGTTTTGAGCACCTTGAGGGGTGCAGTTTTTAGAATGGTGTCACACTTGAGTATTTTCTATCATATAGACCCCTCAAAATGACTTCAAATGAGATGTGGTCCCTAAAAAAAAATGGTGTTGTAAAAATGAGAAATTGCTGGTCAACTTTTAACCCTTATAACTCCGTCACAAAAAAAAATTTTGGTTCCAAAATTGTACTGATGTAAAGTAGACATGTGGGAAATGTTACTTATTAAGTATTTTGCGTGACATATGTCTGTGATTTAAGGGCATAAAAATTCAAAGTTGGAAAATTGCAAAATTTTCATAATTTTCGCCAAATTTCCATTTTTTTCACAAATAAACGCAAGTTATATCGAATAAATTTTACCACTAACATGAAGTACAATATGTCACGAGAAAACAATGTCAGAATCGCCAAGATCCGTCAAAGCGTTCCAGAGTTATAGCCTCATAAAGGGACAGTGGTCAGAATTGTAAAAATTGGCCCGGTCATTAACGTGCAAACCACCCTTGGGGGTGAAGGGGTTAACCCCCTGATGACCCCAATATAGTGATCTGAACAGAGCCATGTCTCCAGTGAGACGTGCAGCAGATCATGGGGGCAGCACGTCCGCAGCACAACGTCCCGCTCACTCGCTGGAGCCCCCGGTGGTCACATGTTTGCAGCGAGTCCACACCGTGAAATCAATGACATGCTGATGTCTGCAGTAATACAGCCCCGCTATGAATGCCGTATACTGTACTCATTATCCTGATGACCTCTGTTTTTAAGAAAGCTGGATGATGAATAATATGGCTGCCATGATATTTTCCTTAAGACCTGCCTTGCAGCTCTTAAAGGGATTGTCAGATAAGTCTGAGAAAAACTGACAACACAGGGAGAGGAGTGATGCTAGTTATGTTGGTTGTCACTCGTCCCCTGCTGCCGTACTGCTGTGTTATTAGCCATATTTGCTTTTCACAAGTCTGTGCCTTTGTTCTCTAGAAAGGTTCCCCAGAAATAAGCATAGAGCGACCAGCTGTAATCTGCAGAGAAACGTGTTCAATTTCACTGCAGTGCCCCCGCAGGGGAACTTAAGAATTGCATGTTGACATTTATTTGCTTTCCTCACTCCTTTCCTCCCCCATAAACAGAAACGCTTTGCCTTTATTCTCTAAGAGAGAAGTGCTGCCATGCTCCTCCGCCAAAAAAAGGGTAAGTCGTGGAAATTCCACTTCTCTCGCCCAACATCAGTCGGTGGGTTTGCCTTACCTTACCCTAACTTATAACAGGGATTTAAAGGGGGGTTTTCCACTTTTAAGGTTCTCTTGTCTATTCGACCAGCACTAGAGTTACTCACCCTCCCCGGGTCCAATACCGGATCTCTGCTACCGTTTCAGTCTGCGTATTGACTGCAACAGTGACGTCGTTATTACATGTCTCATGACCACTGCAGTCACTGAGCTCAATGGATCCACCGTTGTAGACACCAGGAGCTGCCAAAATCGGTGATGTGAACTGTAGCACGATGTCACCACCACAACCTACATATAGACGCCAATGGCGCTGGCGAGGGTGACTACTATCTGATTATTTTATTTTTATCTATGAGTTGGCAATTTTTATGGAGAAATTGGAAAGTGTAAAACCCCTTTAACTCTACATACTAAGAACAGAGTGAAGCAATATACTGTATATGATGGACAGGTTATGGAACCCACCGGACAATATTAGGTCAGATGGGCATCCTAGAGGGTCTTCCTATGCTTAGGAGATACAAAAACAGTGTAGTTTTCTCATTCTGGACCCTGACACCCTCACCATGACCATGTAGTACATGGACACCGCAGAATGAAGAAGAGGACACCGGCAAGGAGGATATTAAAATTTTGGATACCAAACATTGGTTGAATATTTGGCAATAGGGTAGTAGACCCATCAATGCTAGGGACTTCATGGGTCACCAAACTGAACCCGAAGGCTCGATATGGAAAAATGTTCTGATCTTTTTCTTAGACTGGTTATACTGGTCTTGTTATCGGTGGTACAAAACTTGGAGAAGGAGATCCTGGTGGAGAAACCTTGGTTCTTGAAGCTCAGTTGTTTGGAAGAATCCAGACTTTACCATGTACGTAAGATCCCAGACAGTGCCGGCTCTTAGGTCCAGTTGTACCCACCAGTGGAAATATCAGAATTCCATCTACTGCTCTCGTCAGCGGTGGATCCTGCCGTTGCCCATGGCTAATGATGGAAGCCATGACCGTCTACGGTCCACAACTGGCACCTTCTAGAAGAGTATAGATGTATAAACCACTTATTGTCTATGACACCACTGTAACAGAAGTAAAGCTCCAGTTCACGGCCCTATGTTTCTCAGAAACATCTCTGCACCTCGTCCTTTCGGCTGTTGACACAGAATAAAAAGTATCTTTGATTTGCTCCCCGGGGGCCTGGCCGCCCTCCAGCGTTTTCCTGCCCTGGGTGCGCTCCGGATTCAATACATTCTTTTATGTGTTTTCAAATATGTCGTCTTCCAAGATAAGCAGCCGCGCTGCGAGCAGCAGGTCTTTACTCCTTGACCAAACAGTTGGGATCTTGTACTAAAAACATTCCGCGAGGACCGAGGTCCCCATAAAATTCCACTCAACAAGGCTGTTGTGTAATCACAGATGGAAGACGCCCCGCGGCCCCCTCATCATCGTCACATTATAGTCTTATATAACATAATAGAACATCACTATGAAATAATACACAACTGACGGCATTTTCATCTCCATAAAGTGTTGAGTAATGCAAATTACTTTGACTTTCAGACCATTCTCCTCCAGAGCTGCATTCCGAATTCTGCAGTCTCTGAGCTTATCTGTACAGAGCTTGCTGATGTAGGAATAATTGTCCCCGATGGATCATACGAGCTCAGTCTAGCATAGGCTCAGGCTCGAGTCTGAGAATACGAGATTATGCAGGTTATGTCGCAAATTCCATGAGTTTCACGGGAACAATAGTGCACTATTTTTTCTGTTAAAATTAAAGCCACCGGAATTTAAATGAAATGAACCCCATTAGTGTGTCCTTAGATATAGATAGATATGATATAAATAAAGGAAATACATATGGGATAGACAGACAGTTAGATAGATAATAGCATTTTTTTACATTTTAAAAATTATAAAAAGGAAAATACGCAGATGCAAAAGTTTTTGCACCCTGCATGGTTAGTACCTAGTATCACTCCCTTTTGCAAGTATCAGAGCTTGGAAATGCTTTTTGTAGCCAGACAAAAGTCTTACAATTCTTGATTGAGGGATTTTCCTCATTTTCCTTGGAGAATTCTTCCAGTTCTGGGATATTCCTGGGTCATCTTCCATCCTCTGCTATTTTGAGGTCTATTCACAGATTTTCAATGATGTTCAGATCAGAGGACTGTGAGGGCCATTGTAAAACCTTCAGCTTGCGCATTTTGAGGTAGTCTATTGTAGACTGTGACCTGTGTTTAGGATCATTATCCATTTGTAGAAGCCATCCTCTTCCTCTTTTCACGTTCAGCTTTTTTACAGATGCTGTTATGCTTGCATCAAGAATTTGTTGAAATTTCATTGAATCCGTCCTTACCTCTATCCTGAAATGTTCCCAAAGCATGATTGATCCACCCCCATGCTTAATGGTTAGTGAGATGTTTTTTTTCCAGAAATTCTGTGCTTTTTTCTCGACACATACCTTTGATCAGTCTTGCTTAATGTTCTTTTGCATACTTCTGACTCTGAATTTTATGTTGAGGACGCAGGAGAGGTTTTCTTCTGATGACTTTTCCATGAAGCCAATATTTGTGCAGATGTCTCTGAACAGTAGAACAATGTACTACAACTCCAAAGCCTGCTAAATCTTTCTGATGGTCTTTTTCAGTCAAGAGGGAGTTCTGATTTGCCTCTCTAGCAATTCACAATAACAGTTATTTTGACCAGGGGTTCACAGACTTTTACATGCCACTGTATATCGATTATAGATGTGAAAAATAATTACTTCATACACTGCCAATTTTGCAAGTTTTCTCACCTACAAAGAATGGAGAGGACTGTAATTTTTATCATAGGTACACTTCACCTGTGAGAATCAGAATCTTAAAAATAATCAAGAAAATCACATTGTAGGATTTTTACATAATTAATTTGAATTAAGAAGCCTCCTACTCTGCACTCATTACCTGTATTAATTGCACCTGTTTGAACTCATTACTTGTATAAAAGACACCTGTCCACACACTCAATCACACTCCAACCTCTCCACCATGGCCAAAACCAAGAAACAAAATTGTAGACCTGCACAAGGCTGGGATGGGATACTGGACAATAGGCAAGCAGCCTGGTGAGAAGGCAACAACTGTTGTCACAATTATTAGAAAACGGAAGAAGCATAAGATGACTGTCAATGTTCCTCGGTCTGGGGCTCCATGCAAGATCTCGCCTTGTGGGTTAAGGATGGTTCTGAGATTGGTCCAGAATCATCCCAGAACTACACAGGAGGACCTGGTCAATAACCTGAAGAGAACTGGGACCACAGTCTCAAACATTAACGTTAGTAACACACTATGCCGTCATGGATTAAAATCCTGCAGGGCACACAAGGTTCCCCTGCTCACACCAGCACATGTCCAGGTGCATTTGAAGTTCCCCAATGACAATCTGGATGATCCAGAGGAGGCATGGGAGAAGATCATGTGGTCAGTTGAGACCAAAATGGAACTTTTTAGTATCAACACCACTCACCGTGTTTGGAGGAAGATTGATGATGAGTACAACCCCAAGAACACAATCCCAACCGTGAAGCATGGTGGGGGAAACATCATTCTTTGAGGGTGCTTTTCTGCAAATGGGACATGACTGCACTGTATTGAAAGAAGGATGGATGGGGTCATGTTTCGTGAGATTTTGGCTAACAATCTTCTTCACTCAGTAAGAGCACTGAAGATGGGTTGTGGCTGAGTCTTCCATCATGACAATGACCCGAAACACCTGCTGCAGTGTGTGCAAACTGATCAAGAACTATAGGAAACATCTGACCCATGTACATTACACATAGGCTTTGTAGGGTCACACTAGGCCTCATTTCCATGACAACTAATCATTGCTCGGCCTTTAGTTATTAAACTGCTGCCGCCCTGTGCTTGTTATTGGTCATTAGGCAGATTTTTTTTACAATATATCGGGCCTCACATTGAAGCAATTTACACGAGGCTGCGATGTGATGCCATTTTCCTCTCACAGAGCGACATGTCGGGTTCCTGAGAGCCATATAAACGAGATTTAATTTAAATGAGCCTCGATGGCTGAAAAAAAAAAAACTACCGCAACTGCGAGGAACAGAACAGGTGGACAGCAAATATAGCAAGGAAATGTTTAATAATAATCTGGCCCTGCGGCCCAGGGCTAATATGGCGATATGTGGTGTCCTCTGAGCTCGGAGACGACGAGCACCTGTCAGAAGACCGAGCCTCGGGGGAATTCGGCAGGGAACTGTTCATCAAGTTGTGGTGTCAAAACAGGGCAAACACAAGTGATGCAGGCCGCCGATAACACAGGAATGTAATTGAGAATTAAAGGGTAAAGGCCCCGTCTCACATAGCGAGATCGCTAGCGAGATCGCTGCTGAGTCACTAGTTTTGTGACGCAACAGCGACCTCCATAGCGATCTCGCTATGTGTGACACGTACCAGCGATCAGGCCCCTGCTGCGAGATCGCTGGTCGTGTCGGAATGGCCTGGACCTTTTTTTGGTCGTTGAGGCCCCGCTGACATTGCTGAATCGGTGTGTGTGACACCGATCCAGCGATGTCTTCACTGGTAACCAGGGTAAACATCGGGTTACTAAGCGCAGGGCCGCGCTTAGTAACCCGATGTTTACCCTGGTTACCAGCGTAAATGTAAAAAAAAACAAACAGTACATACTCGCCTTCTGATGTCCGCCAGGTCCCTTGCCGTCTGCTTCCTGCTCTCACTGACTGCCGGCCGTACAGTGAGAAGTGAGAGCACAGCAGTGACGTCACCGCTGCGCTCTGCTCTCACTGTACGGCCGGATCTCAGTCAGAGAGCAGGAAGCAGACGGCAAGGGACACCGAAAGGCGAGTATGTACTGTTTGGTTTTTTTGGTAACCAGGGTAAACATCGGGTTACTAAGCGCGGCCCTGCGCTTAGTAACCCGATGTTTACCCTGGTTACCCGGGTGCTGCAGGGGGACTTCGGCATCGTTGAAGACAGTTTCAACGATGCCGAACTCGTTCCCCTGATCGTTGGTCGCTGGGGAGAGCGGTCTGTGTGACAGCTCCCCAGCGACCACACAGCGACTTACCAACGATCACGGCCAGGTCATATCGCTGGTCGTGATCGTTGGTAAATCGCTAAGTGAGACGGGGCCTTAACATTGTACTGTACCCTGCATGGAAAACGGCTGCGGATCCGCAGCCTCAAAACCGCTGCGGATCCGCAGCAAAAACCGCACCGTGTGAACATAGCCTAACACCTGGTTAGTGGAACTAATGTGTAAAATTGTTAAATGCTTTAAAAAAAAAAAAAAAACAGTAAAAGAATATTTAAAAATATAGTAAAATAAAAAAAAATGTCAGTTTTACTCATCAGGTAAAAAGAAATCTAAAAATGAATAATAACAAATAAAATATGTGGCCGCACTCTATGAATAGTGATCCAAACTAATAAAATCTAAAAATATTCATCCCACATGCTGTATATCAAAATGGAAAAATCATATTGACAACATTGCTGTTTTTTGTCAAAAATCTCATCTATAAATTGGAATAAAAATAGATAAGAAAGTGAAATGTATCTCAAAATGGTACCAATAAAACACACAAAAACAGCTCCATTGACTGAAAAAATAATATATATATATATATATATATATATATATATATATATATATCTATCTCTTAAGAAATGCTAAAACCCAAATGTTATTTTAATTTTTTTATTTTCCAGTTGACATAGCCGCATGAGTTTTTGAATGACACTGTACCATTTAGTATATTGAAAAACAGGGAGAAAATCCAAGTGGGAGAAATCGTGAAAAAACACAATTCCGCCATTATTTATTCGACTTTGTTTTTATGCTCTTTATTTGCTGCATGATTCTTCAGGTCAGTGCAATTACGTAAGTTTACTTTCCAAAATTTACCGTAAGTGGTGACAAAAATCAAAACTAAAAGAAAAATAAAAGTGTTATGTGCTGCCATTTTCTTAGACCTGTAACCTTTTTATTTTTTCGTCGGCGGAGCTGTGCGAGGGCTTACTTTTTTACATGATGAGCTGACGCAATTTTTAGGTTCATACGATGTTGATCGATTTGTGCAGCGACCAAAATACATCAATACTGTCAGTTTTATTTATTTTACTTGATGAGGTTTACTATATGGGATAAATCATTTTATAGTTTGATCTATCGGACTTTTGCAGATGTAGTGATGCCAAATATGTTTATTCACTTTTTGCTTATTTTATTTTCATCTGTTTATGTTGCTTATAGGTTGTTTTTTTCTACTTTATTTTTTAGCCCCCATAGTGGATATGACCCTGCGTTCCTTTGATTGCTTGTCGGGGCTTTCGTCGGGCTCCCAGCTGCCATTGGCGTCTAAATCTGTGCACATGGGAAATCCCAATGCCATTATCAGTGATTGTTTGCTGGATTTAAGAGGTTAAGCAGCAGCGCTCAGAACCTATAATCTAATTTTTGCACATGAATGGGGTTACAAGAACTCTTTTCCATTGGATTGGATAAGGCCTGTAATCAGATTCGGGTGTTGAATCCGCAGTGAAATCTATGTCAAATCCGAACAGGGCTTAATATTACTGACAGCTGATGTTTTGTTACAGTTTGATCTGGCCTAGCCAGTCCCCTATGAGCTGTGCTCTGTTCACACCATGTCTGGGGACCACTGACGTGTGCTGCAGATCGCATTCTCTAGACGTACAGTGGCATGTAAAAGTTTGGACACCCCTGGTAAAAATTACTGTTATTGTTAACAGTTAAGCAAGTTGAAAATTAAATGATCTCTAAAACGCCTAAAGTTAACCTCTTCATGACCCCCGGAGCTTTTTTCGGTTTTGCGTTTTCGTTTTTCGCTCCCCTCCTTCCCAGAGCCATAACTTTTTTATTTTTCCGTCAATATGGCCATGCGAGGGCTTATTTTTTGCGGGACGAGTTGTACTTTTGAACGACATCATTGATTTTTACATGTCATGTACTAGAAAACAGGAAAAAAAAGTCCAAGTGCGGTGAAATTGCAAAAAAAGTGCCATCACACACTTGTTTTTTGTTTGGCTTTTTTGCTAGGTTCACTAAATGCTAAAACTGACCTGCCATTATGATTCTCCAGTTCATTACCGGTTCATAGACACCAAACATGTCTCATTTATTTTATCTAAGTGGTAAAAATTTTTTCCAAACTTTGCTAAAAAAAAACTAAAAAACGCTATTTTCCGATACCCGTAGCGTCTCCATTTTTCGTGATCTCTGGTTGGGTGAGGGCTTATCTTTTGCACGTTAATAATTATACCACTTTTGTGCAGCTACGTTCTTCTGATCGCCCATTATTGCATTTTAATGCAATGTCGCGGCGACCAAAAAAACATAATTCTGGCGTTTTGAATTTTGATCGGGTTAGTCCTTTTTGTTATTGATAGATCGGGCGATTCTGAATGCGGCGATACCAAATATGTGTAGTTTGATTTTTTTTATTATTATTTTTATTTTGAATGGGGCGAAAGGGGTGTGATTTAAACTTTTTATTTTTTTTTATTTTTTTTCATATTTTTTTAAACATTTTTTTTAACTTTTGCCATGCTTCAATATTTTTCATAGGAGGCTAGAAGCTGGCATAGCCAGATTGGCTCTGCTACATAGCAGCGATCATCAGATCACCCCTATGTAGCTGAATTACAGCATTGCTGAGTGCTGACCACAGGGTGGCGCTCACAGCAAGCAGGCATGAACAACCATAGAGGTCTCAAGGAGACCTCTAGTTCTAATGCCGACGCATCGGTGACCCCCGATCATGTGACAGAGGTCAGCGATTAGCTTTTTTCTGTCCCGATAGCCGGAAGCGCTAGTTAAATGCCGCTGTCAGCTTTTGACAGCGGCATTTAACTAGTTAATAGCGGCGGGTGGATCGCGATTCCAATCGCCGCTATTGCGGGCACATGTCAGCTGTTCAAAACAGCTGACATGTCGCGGCTTTGATGCGGGCTCACCGCCGGAGCCTGCATCAAAGCGGGGGATCTGCCATCGGACGTACTATCCCGTCCGAGGTCAGAAAGGGGTTAAAGATGACACATTTCCTTTATATTTTAGGCTATATATATATATATATATATATATATATATATATATATATTCTTTGTAATTTTATATATTTTATAAATTGCAAAAAGGAAAATGGGCCAATGCAAAAGTTTGGGCACCTTGGTAGATTTGTGTTCTCAGATAACTTTGAGGAAGTAGGTAGAATGAATGGCACCAGGTACATGGCAAAACCGAAGAGCGCGGGATAAGATCTGTATCACCATCCAATGCTGGCGGTATCCAACTACTGGAGTATGGTGCTCGGCATCATGAAACAAGTGATATATCAATATGAAGAAGAAAAAGAGATGCGGCACTCACCCAGTTGTAGTGAAGTCAAAGTCCTTTATTTACCATCCAATGGTTAAAGACATTTTGTTAGGAGGCGGTAGGTGAATATGAGGGTGCGGGGAGTGAGGTACGGACGACAGCCGTTTCGCACACGTAGCACACCTGGAGCCGTGGAAGCACTACCCACACGAAACGGCCGTCTTCCGTACCGCACTCCCCGCACCCTCATATTCACCTACCGTCTCCTAACAAAATGTCTTTAACTATTGGATGGTAAATAAAGGACTTTGACCACAACTGGCTGAGTGCTGCATCTCTTTTTCTTCTCCATATTGATATAACTTTGAGGACGATTTCAGACCTCAATTAGCCTGCTATTGTTATGGCTTGTCCACTATCATCATTAGGAAAGGCCAGGTGATCCAAATTTCCCAGCTTTATAAAAACCAAGCCTCCTCTAACCTTGTGCCAGAAAACAGCAGCCATGGGTTCTTCCAAGCAGCAGCCTAGCACTCTGACAATTATGGAGGCCTAAACAGCAGGAGAAGGCTATAAGAAGATGGCAAAGTGTTTTCAAGTTTCCCTTTTCTCAGTTCGAAATGTAATTAATAAATGGCCATTACCAGGAACAGTGGAGGTCAACATAAGGTCTGGAAGACAAAGCAAAATTTCAATGAGAGCTGCTCTTGAGATTGCTAGAGGCAAATCAGAACTCCCCACTTGACTGTAAAAGACCTTCAGAAAGATTTAGCAGACTCTGGAGCGATGGTACATTGTTCTACTGTTCAGAGACATCTGCACAAATATGACCTTCATGGAAAAGTCATCAGATAAAAAAACTCTCCTTCGTCCTCACCATAAAATTCAGCATCAGAAGTATGGAAAAGAACATCTAAACAACCCTTATTCATTTTGGAAACAAGTCCTGTGGACTGATGAGGTAAAATAGAACTCTGTGGACACAATGATCAAAGGTATGTGTGGTGAAAAAAAGAGCACAGAATTTCAGGAAAAGAACATCTCGCCAACCATTAAGAAGCATGGGGGTGGATCAATCATGCTTTGTGGTTGTGTTGCAGCCAATGGGACGGGGAACATTTCACAGGTAGAGGGAAGAATGGGTTCAACGAAATTTCGACAAATTCTTGATGCAAACACCATGTGTAAAAAAGCTGAAGTTGAAAAGAGGAAGAGGCTGGCTTCTACAAATGGATAATGATCCTAAACACACGTCACAATTCACAAGAGACGACCTCAAAAGGTGCAAGCTGAAGGTTTTATAATGGCCCTCACAGTCCCCTGATCTGAATATCATTGAGAATCTTTATCTAGACCTCAAAATACGGAGGAAGCAAGACGATCCAGGAATCTCACAGAACTGGAGGAATTCTCCAAGGAAGAATGGAGGAAAATAGCTCAAAAAAGAATTGAAAGACAATTTACAAGTTGTGAAACTTGCAAAAGTGGGTGCTACTAGGTACTAACCATGCAGGGTGCCCAAACTTTTGCATTGGCCCATTTTTCTTTTTGCAATTTTTAATATGTAAAAGATTGGAAAAAAAAAAATAAAAAAAAAAAAAAATATATATATATATTTGCTTGCGTAAAATACAAGGGAAATGTGTCATCTGTAACTTTAGGTCTTTAGAGATCATTTCATCTTCAACTTAACTGTTCACAATAACAGTAATTTGACCGGGGGTGCCCAAACTTTTACATGTCACTCTGTACAACTGAAAGCCTGACGCTCTGTAACAAACCAGCCCTGATGTGTGCAGCTCACAGAGGATTGTCTACATTGGTTACAACTAAATCCAGTCCCAACAATCCTCTGTAAGCGAAGCTGATACATTTCCCCTGTCCTTATACATTGTAGCAAAACCGCACACAAGAGAGAGTTGTCCTGCTGATGACTGGAAACAACTGTAGCAAATCCTCAGCAGTGAGACAAGTATTAGGTCAGCACAGAATTTCATAAAGAAGAATGTTTCCGTTCGCTGACAGCAAGCAGAAATCTGGAAATGGTGAAGAATAGAAGTGTAGTCTATTAGAAAGCTTAGGAGGATCCGTCCCATAGTACATGCGTGGCTGGTGTAGAGTCAGGAGGCTGCGGCACAGCAGGGTGTCTGTGTATCGCTCTGATAAAAATTCCTGTCTCTCCCGGGGATAAATCCTGACTCAGCGAGATGAAATCCACCAGCCATGGAGCTGTCGCGTTTCGCAATCCTGACACTTTGCAGGGACGTCACTTTGGCCTCTTAAAATATTTACATACAGTCACCCGTGGTCTGAGCAGGCCCCCCGCATCTCTGTAAATAGCGAGGACGAACAGCTGCTCAAGACGCCGCCCGGACCGCATCCAACCGGTGTCTGACAACACAGAGAACCTGCGAGATCAGAAGTGTCTACATCAGCGACTCATATCTATCCTGAGAAGAAGACAATACTGATCATCTCAAGATCTCTGCTTGATGTCAGTGAACTGAAACTGTCCTGAGGCTGAAAACCTGCAAATATTCCGGCCATTCACCCCTTACATGTAGCGGACAATAGCGAGTGCAGCACCTACAGGGGAGCCCCTAACTGCGTCCCACCCTCAGGTGGTGGGCTCATCATGGGGTAGTGATGGGTTGCCTTGGATTCTGATTAACCCCTTCACCCCCGGAGCTTTTTCCGTTTTTCCGTTTTCGTTTTTCGCTCCCCTCCTTCCCAGAGCCATAACTTTTTTATTTTTCCGTCAATATGGCCATGTGAGGGCTTATTTTTTGCGGGACGAGTTGTACTTTTCAACGACATCATTGGTTTTAGCATGTCGTGTACTAGAAAACGGGAAAAAAATTCCAAGTGCAGTGAAATTGCAAAAAAAGTGCAATCGCACACTTGTTTTTTGCTTGCCTATTTTGCTAGGTTCACTAAATGCTAAAACTGACCTGCCATTATGATTCTCCAGGTCAGTACGAGTTCATAGACACCTAACATGACTAGGTTATTTTTCACCTAAGTGGTGAAAAAAAATTCCAAACTTTGCAAAAAACAAAACAAAACAAAATTGCGCCATTTTCCGATACTCGTAGCGTCTCCATTTTTCGTGATCTGGGGTCAGGTGAGGGCTTATTTTTTGCATGCCGAGCTGGCGTTTTTAATGATAGCATTTTGGTGCAGACACGTTCTTTTGATCGCCCGTTATTGCATTTTAATGCAATGCCGTGGCGACCAAAAAAACGTAATTCTGGCGTTCCGATTTTTTTTCTCGTTACGCCGTTTTGCGATCAGGTTAATGCTTTTTTTTTATTGATAGATCGGGCGATTCTGAACGCGGCGATACCAAATATGTGTAGGTTGGGCGCTTTTTTTATTGATTTATTTTGATTGGGGCGAAAGGGGGGTGATTTAAACTTTTATGTTTTTTTTTTTTTTTTCACATTTTTAAAAACTTTTTTTTTTTACTTTTGCCATGCTTCAATAGCCTCCATGGGAGGCTAGAAGCAGGCACAGCCCGATCGGCTCTGCTATGCAGCACCGATCATAAGATCGCTGCTACACAGCAGAATTGCAGGTGTGCTGTGAGCGCCGACCACAGGGGGGCGCTCACAGCCACCGGCAATCAGTAACCATAGAGGTCTCAAGGACCTCTATGGTTACTGTCCTGATGCATCGCCGACCCCCGATCATGTGACGGGGGTCGGCGATGCGCTCATATCCGGCCGCACGGCCGGATGCGGTAGTTAAATGCCGCTGTCTGTGTTTGACAGCGGCATTTAACTAGTTAATAGCGGCGGGTGATCGCGATTTCACCCGCCGCTATTGCGCGCACATGTCAGCTGTAAGAAACAGCTGACATGTCGCGACTTTGATGTGCGCTCACCGCCGGAGCGCACATCAAAGCGGGGGTCCCGACATGTGACGTACTATACCGTCACATGTCGGGAAGGGGTTAATGCCCTCCAGGTCTGGCACATTATACATGAGATGCTCAACTTTTCTCCCATCTCTCATCTAAAGGTACCGTCACACTAGGCGATATCGCCAGCAATCCGTGACGTTGCAGCGACCTGGATGGCGATATCGCTGTATTTGACACGCAGCAGCGATCTGGATCCCGCTGTGAAATTGCTGGTCGCTGCTAGAAGGTCTGCACATTATTTGGTTGCTAGGTCGCCGTGTATCACCGTGTTTGACAGCAAAAGCAAGGATACCAGCGATATTTTACACTGGTAACCAGGGTAAACATCGGGTTACTAAGCGCAGGGCCGCGCTTAGTAACCCGATGTTTACCCTGGTTACCAGCGTAAAAGTTAAAAAAACAAACAGTACATACTCACCTGCGCGTCCCCCAGCCTCTGCTTCCTGACACTAAAGCGCCGGCCCTAAACTGAAAGTGAAAGCACAGCGGTGACGTCACCGCTCTGCTGTTAGGGCCGGAGCTCAGTCAGCGTCAGGATGCAGAGGCTGGGGGACGCGCAGGTGAGCATGTACTGTTTGTTTTTTTAACTTTTACGCTGGTAACCAGGGTAAACATCGGGTTACTAAGCGCGGCCCTGCGCTTAGCAACCCGATGTTTACCCTGGTTACCCGGGGACCTCGGCATCGCTGGTCGCTGGAGAGCGGTCTGTGTGACAGCTCTCCAGCGACCACACAGCGACGCTGCAGCGATCGGCATTGCTGTCGCTATCGCTGCAGCGTCGCTTAGTGTGACGGTACCTTAACTCTCTCCTTGACCACCTCCAATCTCGCTTCCGCCCACACCACTCCACCGAAACTGCGCTGACCAAAATTACTAATGACTTACTCACAGCCAAAGCTAACAGTTCTCCATCCTCCTTCTAGACCTGTCCTCTGCCTTCGACACAGTTGACCACAGCCTCCTACTACAGATCCTCTCTTCCTTTGGCATCAAAGACCTCGCTCTATCCTGGATCTCCTCATACCTTTCTGTCCGCACATTCAGCGTCTCCCACTCCCACACTACCTCCTCATCCCGCCCTCTCTCTGTTGGAGTCCCTCAAGGCTCTGTCCTAGGGCCCCTACTTTTTTCCATCTTTACCCTTGGCCTAGGACAACTCATAAAGTCCCATGGCTTCCAGTACCACCTGTATGCGGACGACACTCAGATCCGGAGTGTCTATCAGCCATATCCTCCTCCTTCACCTCTCGTTTCCTAAAACTCAATGTAGACAAAACCGAACTCATCATCATTCCTCCATCTCACGTATCCCCCCCTACCTGACCTATCTATTACAGTAAACGGCATCACGCTGTCTCCCGCACCTGAAATCCGCTGCCTCGTGGCAACTCTCGACTCTGCCCTGTCCTTCGAACCGCACGTCCAAACTCTTGCCACCTCCAACTCAAAAATATTGACAGAATCCGTCCCTTCTTCAGCTCACAATCTACCAAAACTCTTTTGCATGCCCTCATCATCTCCCGCCTCGACCACTGCAACACCCTCCTCTGTGGCCTCTGCACCATCTCTCCTGCACAGCCCCAGCCTGTCCTCAACTCTGCTGCCCGGCTAATCCACCTCTCTTCTCACTACTCCCCTGCTTCTCCCCTCTGCAAATCCCTCCACTGGCTCCCATTCCCCAACACTGATCTACAAAGCCATGCACAACCTGTCCCCTCCCTATATCTCTGAACTAATCTCCCACTATCTTCCCTCACGTAATATTCGATCCTCACAAAACCTCCTACTCTCCTCCACACTTATTCATTCCTCACACATCCGCCTCCAAGATTTCTCCCGAATATCCCCCATCCTCTGGAATTCCATGCCTCAACACGTCCGATTATCCACCACCCTCGGATCCTTCAGACGGAACCTAAAAACCCATCTCTTCAGGAAAGCCTACAGCCTGCAATAACCATTCTGCCGCCTCACCACCACCCGAGCTGCCACTTCACCAACCACCCGAGCTGCCGCCTCACCACCACCCGAGCTGCCACCTCACCACTACCCGAGTTGCCGCCTCACCACCACCAGAACTGTTTTTGGAACACGATTCCAAACTTTAAAAAAAAAAAAAAAACTGCAGAAGTTTTTTAAAATGTAATTCAATCGCTATTCTGTGAAACCTGTAACTTTTCTGTTTTTTCCCACTGACGCAGGATTTGTTTTTTTTTCTGTGGTCAGTGGATGTCTTCAGTGACACCATTTTTTAGGGGTACATACAAAGTTTTAGATCACATTTTGATGCATTTTGTCTGACCGAAAAAAATGGCGATTCCTTTGATTTTCTTTTCGCCGTTTACGGTATGAGTTAAATAATTTGATAATTTCGTGGATCGGACATTTACGGGCACGGCTGTACCTGTTACGCCTATTTTTTGGATGAAACATTCATGGTGTTTTTATTACTATTTTTTGTTAATATCTTGATGTATTTTTCAGGGAATTTGATCCCACGATCACTTATATAAGCTGTGAATTAAAGTTGGTGCCGCCAGTCGGGAGCTGCCCTTTATCGGATGATGGTGACTGTCACATACGCACTAAATTAGGCAAGATTATTCCATTCGAGGGTCTTAGAATGTTGGATGACACCGCAGCCTTCCACAGCTGAGGGTTTGCTACAACAGCTTTCACCCTGGTTATGACAGGTAGATAGAATGACTCCTTTTTTTCGCATAATGGTTAGACGGTGCGGCGGTTTTATGCCGATGTGTAAATTCTTGCATCCCCCTGGTGCAGCCGAAAGTGAAGGTTTGTTTTTCGTCACGCCCTTATTTGTGCTCCTGGTGTAATCAGGTGCAGATCATTATTTCATGATTGTCTAGAACAAAGTCCACGGGTGCGGCACCGGAGCGATCACTGAGCGTGGCAAAGGCCAAAAACACAAAGCTAGCCACCAGAACCTTGGACACCGGGGTCATAGGAGGAACCAGAGCGACCTCCACTCCAAAAGAAGGTGAGGACCAAGTGATGGAGTCATCAATCCACAGCTGGAGACGTTTCTGTCCGCCCTCCAGCACCATTATTCCCTTCTCCAAAACTTTCCAGCCTCCCTACTAGTAATCTCCCATTTTTGAGATGACAAACCCAATGGTTCCATGGCCAAATCCCTAGATCTACTTGCTCTCCAGACAAGATCGTGTCTGGCCAGTATCATGGGAGCTGATCTTTCTCGTACTTTTTTCTTTCGAAGGATAGATTTTTATCCCCTGAAATAAAAAAACAACAACTAAGTTTGCGATTCAACACAACAAGCAGAGATATAGAAAAAAAAATCCTAACATTTTGGAACTTTGTGATTTTTTCTGAAAACTTCAATTAGAAACAGTAGGGAAAGCTTCTGAAAACTATTCTGAATGTTTTTTTCTGCCTTAAAAAAAAAAAAAAAAAAAAAAATCTGTGTAAACATACAACAACTAATCCCAATGAGAATCTCTTACGATACATTCACAATGCGATTTTACAGCATTTTTGGAAATTCACGAAAATATTTAAAAAAAAAACCAAAAACATTTTTTCATCATGGATTTTTGTAGCGGATTCTGCTAAAAAAAAATCCAGATAAACAGCATAAAATTCCCTTTAAAAAAAAAACCCTGTAGCTTTCTATTCATCACTCATGCTGCTGTTAACCCTTTCCAGTTTTCACCTTTTCCCCGACCTCATTGTCAGGTGATAACACTTCACACATCCCAGTGATTCTGAGATAATTTTAATCTTGACATATTGTATTTTATGTCAGTGATACATTTATTTGTGTATAATTATGAATACGTCTCAAATTTCATGAAAATTTTTTTTTTTTAAAAAAAAGCACTTTTTTTATTTTAAATATTTAATAATTTTTAAATAATTATTTTATCCATCAATTTGTATTTTTCTGCCATTAAAAACAGTCGTACCACACAAAACAGTTAAAGAAAAAAATATTTCCTTTACATCTGCATCATTTTTTAAATGTCCTTTTATTTTCTTAAAACATTAAAAAAAAGTTTAAATTTTAGAAGCAAATTTATAAAAAAAATTTTTTCAATTATTATTTTTTTTTTTAGGATCCCTTCACTTTTGGAGTGACTTTGCCTATAAAAAAACCTACAAATAAGAACGTATTTAAATAAATAAATAAATAAATAAATAAATTACCCCCTGAAGGTATTCATAACCAAATTCAGGAAGTTTGTTTCACCTTCAGCAGGAATTAAGGCAAATTGGTATTAAAAGATAGAAAAAAATAAAAAATAAAATACAAGCCCGATAGAAAAGCTCCTGTAAGCGCTGCGCGGGGTCTGCCATCTAGGGGTGGTGGTCGGTCTCCAAGGTAGCGAGCTGTAAACAAAAGTGTTAGGCAAATCCCTGCATGTGTTGTGCGGTCGAAAATACAGCCGCAGGGACTTGAACCTATTTTTCGACACTCTGTTACCACCCGAGCATGCTCAGATAACACCTTATCCTAGAACGTTCACTCATTAGTACAGACTGCCCCTTTAAGGAAATCCTCGTCATCCACGTTACCATTGACCATAGGCCCCTTTTAAAGACAAGTGTAGCAATACTTTTATATGGCCAATCCGATCCTAAGAAATCAACATATAAATGGATATGCAAATGAGGCTGAAGTGCTTTCAGCAAATGAAAGCACTTCCCAAGTTTATGTGGCTGCAGCTCAGCTCCAAAAGGCCCATGCCTCCTGCTTGCCTGTCAGCTGCTTTGCAAAGGAGCTGACAGTCAAGCAGAAGGCAGCAGACTACAGCCAGTGACAGAAGCTTGCTTACAACGAGCTGCTGCGCCGGACAAAATTTAAAATAAAGATTTCTAGTTTTTCAGTCACAAAATCTCTAAAGTAAATAAATAAATAAAAAAAAAAATTAAAAAAAAATTAGATTTAAAGGCAAAGCAATAAAAAATAGACTATAGCACACACTGAAAAAAAAAAAAAACTATTTCAGGGGAGAACTTTTTTTTTTTTTTTTTAAAGTTAGGACTCCTGATGGAAAATGTGCAAAGAAAAAAAAAAACCCTGCAGACAGTAAGGGGTTAAGATCCCTCTGCAAATAACAGCAGTTAGCAGCACGTGGCTGTAGGGGGCGCTCGGGGTCGGGAGGAGCAGTGTCCGCCCAGCAGCCCACCACGTGTGCCGCCATCTCCCGCAACTGGAAGCCCCGCCTCCTCCTCACCTGATCACCTGACCTCCCCTCTAGAGTTCACGTTGGCCGACACCCTCTCCGACGCTTTGCATCATGGTTGTTGTAGTCCATCGCTGTTCGAGCAACCCCTGGTGGAAGCGCCGCCGAGACTACAACTCCCACAAGTCATCAGTGCTATAACCTGTCACCGTCCATCCAGGAGTGCAGAGCTGTGATGGTGGCACCTAGCTCAGGGAGATGAGGGAGCCGGTGAGTGTGAGCGCGGGGGGTCTCCGCCAGAAGGCGCTGTACTCGCCCCCTGCAGACCCCTGATTCCTCCTCCTGCTTCCTGTGACTACCCTGCTGTCTCTGACAACTTCTTCTCCTCCATTCTCCTTCCTAGTATGCTGGAATAGGGGGTCACAGCCCCTGCTGAGAGGTCTGATCACTGGGGTCACATCATAGGAACCCTCCACACTGATGACAACAATGGGGTCCATGCACCCTGTTTGAATGAGGGGGATAACCAAGCACGTGATCCGCCACCAATTATTGATAGAGGGGCTGCAAGGACACTGTGTTCATAATGCAAGTGGGTTCAGCAGCGCGACCCCCAGTGATCGGGTGATCACACAACTCACTGCATACAGATCTATATACAGCCACCACTAGAGGGAGCTCACTACATACAGATCTATATACAATCACCACTAGGGGGAGCTCACTACATACATATTATACAGCCACCACTAGGGGGAGCTCACTACATACAGATCTATACAGCCACCACTAGGGGGAGCTCACTACATACAGATCTATATACAATCACCACTAGGGGGAGCTCACTACATACAGATCTATATACAATCACCACTAGGGGGAGCTCACTACATACAGATCTATGCAGCCACCACTAGGGGGAGCTCACTACATACAGATCTATATACAATCACCACTAGGGGGAGCTCACTACATACAGATCTATATACAATCACCACTAGGGGGAGCTCACTACATACAGATCTATATACAATCACCACTAGGGGGAGCTCACTACATACAGATCTATGCAGCCACCACTAGGGGGAGCTCACTACATACAGATCTATATACAATCACCACTAGGGGGAGCTCACTACATACAGATCTATATACAGCCACCACTAGGGGGAGCTCACTACATACAGATCTATATACAATCACCACTAGGGGGAGCTCACTACATACAGATCTATATACAATCACCACTAGGGGGAGCTCACTACATACAGATCTATGCAGCCACCACTAGGGGGAGCTCACTACATACAGATCTATATACAATCACCACTAGGGGGAGCTCACTACATACAGATCTATATACAATCACCACTAGGGGGAGCTCACTACATACAGATCTATGCAGCCACCACTAGGGGGAGCTCACTGCATACAGATCTATACAGCCACCACTAGGGGGAGCTCACTACATACAAATCTATACAGCCACCACTAGGGGGAGCTCACTACATACAAATCTATACAGCCACCACTAGGGGGAGCTCACTACATACAGATTATACAGTCACCACTAGGGGGAGCTCACTACATACAGATTATACAGTCACCACTAGGGGGAGCTCACTACATACAGATCTATACAGCCACCACTAAACGGAGCTCACTACATACAAATCTATACAGTCACCACTAGGGGGAGCTCCCTACATACAGATCTATACAGCCACCACTAGGGGGAGCTCACTACATACAAATCTATACAGTCACCACTAGGGGAACTCGCTACATACAGATTATACAGTCACCACTAGGGGAACTCACTACATACAGAGTCACCACTAGGGGGAGCTCACTCTCGGACTTTGCTTTGGACTGGGGGGTAATGTTGGACTCGGACAGTTGCTTTTGCTGGGGTTTTGATTTTTGCTATTTATTGTAAGTTTTGTATTTTTATAATAAAAGAGTTCACTACATACAGATCTATACAGCCACCACTAGGGGGAGGGCACTCACTACTTATAAAAATGTGTGCATTGATCTCCCCCTAGTGGCTGAGGATTTGTCACAACTGCATTTGGTTTAGACTATTCTATGTTGTGCTGACTTTGTCTCAATGTATCAGACCAGATAAAACGTATTGACTTACATTTAGACAGTCCAGTCACTTATCACATATTCTAAAGTGTTTTTTGTTAATTGTTTTTCCCCAGAATTAACAGCCCCGAACACACAATGATTACTTGGGCTCGTGTCGGACTCGTGGGCTCCATCTTTTACTGTCTGCACAAGAAAAGAATGGCATTTGCTGAAGTACAGAAGGTCACTGGGCAGCGGGGCACGGATAGTCCGGACTACGAGCTAAAGCTGGTGCAGGTTGTCTTTCGCCATGGAGCTCGGACACCTCTGAAGCAAATCCCACACAATGAGCAGGTATGATGAGAAGCCATGTCTGCCCCTGGAGAAACAGGTCACGAGACCTGCAAAATAAATGTAAGAACGTCCTCTGCTGGCTACCAGTGTAACAGCAGCTGATTATATCTTTATATCGCCATCTGCTGGTCGCAGGTGTAATAGCTGCTGCGTATACCTGTATAGTGCCCTCTGCTGGCTGTAAGTGCAATAGCAGCTCAGTATATCTGTATGTCTCCCTCTGCTGGCTACAAGTGTAATAGCTGCTGAGTATATCTGTGTATTGCCCTCTGCTGGATGCTGGTGTAATGGCAGCTGAGTATATTATTATTATTTATTTATATTCCACCATTAATTCCATGGTGCTGTACATGAGAAAGGGGTTACATACAGGGTTATAAATATCGTTTACAGTGACAGACTGGTACAGAGGGGAGAAGACCCTGTCCTTGCGGACTTACATTCTATGGGATGTATATATATTTGGACAGACACCATTTTTTCTGATTTTGGGTATAGACATTACCACAATGACTTTTAAACAAAACAATTCAGATGCAGTTGAAGTTCAGACTTTCAGCTTCCATTTGATTTTATCCACATTAACCCCTTCATGACCGTGGGATTTTCCGTTTTTCCGTATTCGTTTTTCACTCCCCTCCTTCCCAGAGCCATAACTTTTTTATTTTTCCGTCAATTTGGCCATGTGAGGGCTTATTTTTTGCAGGACGAGTTGTACTTTTGAACGACCTCATTGGTTTTGCCATGTCGTGTACTAGAAAACGGGAAAGAAATTCCAAATGCGGTGAAATTGCAAAAAAAGTGCAGTCTCACACTTGTTTTTTGTTTGGCTTTTTTGTTAGGTTCACTAAATGCTAAAACTGACCTGATATTATGATTCTCCAGGTCAGTACGAGTTCATAGACACCTAACATGGCTAGGTTATTTTTTATCTAAGTGGTGAAAAAAAATTCCAAACTTTGCTAAAAAAAAAATAATTGCGCCATTTTCTGATACCCGTAGCGTCTCCATTTTTCATGATCTGGGGTCGGTTGAGGGCTTATTTTTTGTTCACCAAGCTGGCGTTTTTAATGATACCATTTCGGTGCAGATACGTTCTTTTGATCGCCCGTTATTGCATTTTAACGCAATGTCGCAGCAACCAAAAAAACGTAATTCTGGTGTTTCAAATTTTTTTCTCGCTACGCTGTTTAGCGATCAGGTTAATGCTTTTTTTTTAATTGATAGATTGGGCGATTCTGAACGCGGCGATACCAAATATGTGTAGGTTTGATTTTTTTTTATTATTGATTTATTTTGATTGGGGCGAAAGGGGGGTGATTTAAAACTTTTATATATTTTTTATTTTTTTCACTTTTTTTATTTTGTATTTTTTTTTTTACTTTTGCCATGCTTCAATAGCCTCCATGGGAGGCTAGAAGCAGGCACAGCACGATCGGCTCTGCTACATAGCAGCGATCTGCTGTTCGCTGCTATGTAGCAGAAAATCAGGTGTGCTATGAGCGCCGACCACAGGGTGGCACTCACAGCTACCGGCGATCAGTAACCATAGAGGTCTCAAGGACCTCTATGGTTACTATTCAGAAGCATCGCCGACCCCCGATCATGTGACGGAGGTCGGCGATGCCATAATTTCCGGCCACCTGGCTGGAAGCGCCGGTTAAATGCCGCTGTCTGCGTTTGACAGCGGCATTTAAGTAGTTAATAGCGGCGGGTGAATCGCAATTTCACCTGCCGCTATTGCGCGCACATGTCAGCTGTTCAAAACAGCTGACATGTCCCGGCTTTGATGTGGGCTCACCGCCAGAGTCCACATACAAAAGGGGGATCTGATCCTGTCTGAGGTGAGAAAGGGGTTAAAATTGGATGAAGGGTTTAGGAGTTTCAGCTTTTGTGCCACCCTGTTTTTAAAGGGACCAAAAGTAATTGGACAGATTCAATAATTTTAAATAAAATGTTCATTTCTAGTACTTGGTTGAAAACCCTCTGTTGGCAAGGACGGCCTGAAGTCTTGAGCTCATGGAAATCACCAGACGCTGTGTTTCCTCCTTTTTGATGCTCTGCCAGGCCTTCACTGCGGTGGTTTTCAGTTGCTGTTTGTTTGTGGCCTTTCTGTCTGAAGTTTAGTCTTTAACAAGTGAAATGCTGCTCAATTGGGTTGAGATCCGGTGACTGACTTGGCCATTCAAGAATATTCCACTTCTTTGCTTTAATAAACTCCTGGGTTGCTTTGGCTTTATGTTTTGGGTCATTGTCCATCGATGAAACGACGAGCAATCAGTTTGGCTGCATTTGGCTGGATCTGCGCACACAGTATGGCGGCTCTGAATACCTCAGAATTCATTCCTGTGTCACATCATCCATAAACACTAGTGACCCAGTGCCACTGGCAGCCATGCATGCCCAAGCCATCACACTGCCTCCACCGTGTTTACAGATGATGTGGTATGCTTTGGATCATGAGCTGTACCACGCCTTTGCCATGCTTTTCTCTTTCCATCATTCTGGTAGAGGTTGATCTTGGTTTCATCTGTCCACAGAATGTTCTTCCAGAACTGTGCCGGCTTTTTTAGATGTTTTTAGCCTTTTTATTCTTGATGCTTATGAGTGGCTGCACCGTGCAGTGAACCCTCTGTAGTTACTCTCATGCAGTCTTCTCTTTATGGTAGATTTGGATATTGATGCGCCGACCTCCGGGAGAGTGTTGGTCACTTGGTTGGCTGTTGTGAAGGGGTTTCTCTTCACCATGGAGATTATTCTGCCATCATCCACCACTATTGTCTTCTGTGGGCGCCCAGGTCTTTTTGCATTGATGAGTTCACCAGTGCTTTATTTCTTTCTCAGGATGTACCAAACTGTAGATTTTGCCACTCCTAATATTGTAGCAATTTCTCGGATGGGTTTTTTCTGTTTTCGCAGCTTAAGGATGGCTTGTTTCACCTGCATGGAGAGCTCCTTTACCGCATGTTTACCTCACAGCAAAACCTTCCAAATGCAGCACCACACCTCAAATCAACTCCAGGCCTTTTATCTGCTTAATTGAGAATGACATAACGAAGGGATTGCCCACACCTGTCCATGAAATAGCCTTGGAGTCAATTGTCCAATTACTTTTGGTCCCTTTAAAAACAGGGTGGCACATGTTAAGGAGCTGAAACTCCTAAACCCTTCATCCAATTTTAATGTGGATAACCTCAAATGAAAGCTGAAAGTCTGAACTTCAACTGCATCTGAATTGTTTTGTCTAAAATTCATTGTGGTAATGTCTATAACCAAAATTAGAAAAATGTTGTCTCTGTCCAAATATATATGGACCTAACTGTATATATCGCCCTCTGCTGGCCACAGACGGCTTCATGTCACGTGTGTCCTGAAACACTGAAGATGACCAATGACATGTCTAATGCTCGGCACAATGTGCTTTATTTCACAGGTGGAGTGGTCACCGACTCTCCTGGAGACCCCTGATCACACACAGTTTAATTACAGGGTGACTGATCTGGTGGGGGGGCCCAAACCACCGTCTCCATTTGAGGACGATTACAGATCGCGCACGCTGAAGGTAAACCTGTGAGGTCTACACGACTGTGTCCGATTATCATCACACCGATGGATCTTGTGAGGTGTTCCCGGTATACAGTGGGTCCTGTGGGGGGTTCCCAGTATACTGCAGGTCCTGTGGGGGGTTCCCAGTATACAGCGGGTCTTGGGGGGGGTTCCCAGTATACAGCGGGTCTTGTGGGGGGTTCCCAGTATACAGCAGGTCTTGTGGGGTGTTCCCGGTATACGGTGGGTCCTGTGGGGGGTTCCCGGTATACGGTGGGTCCTGTGGGGGGTTCCCAGTATACTGCAGGTCCTGTGGGGGGTTCCCGGTATACAGCGGGTCTTGTAGGGGGTTCCCAGTATACAGCGGGTCTTGTGGGGTGTTCCCGGTATACGGTGGGTCCTGTGGGGTGTTCCCGGTATACGGTGGGTCCTGTGGGGGGTTCCCAGTATACAGCGGGTCTTGTAGGGGGTTCCCAGTATACAGCGGGTCTTGTGGGGGGTTCCCGGTATACAGCGGGTCTTATGGGGTTTTCACAGTATACGGCAGGTCTTGTGGGGGGTTCCCGATATACAGCGGGTCTTATGGGGTTTTCACGGTATACGGCGGGTCTTGTGGGGGGTTCCCAGTATACAGCGGGTCTTGTGGGGGGTTCCCGGTATACAGCAGGTCTTGTGGGGGGTTCCCAGTATACAGCGGGTCTTGTGGGGGGTTCCCAGTATACAGCGGGTCTTGTGGGGGGTTCCCAGTATACAGCGGGTCTTTTGAGGGGTTCCCAGTATACAGCGGGTCTTGTGGGGGGTTCCCAGTATACAGCGGGTCTTATGGGGTTTTCACGGTATACGGCAGGTCTTGTGGGGGGTTCCCAGTATACAGCGGGTCTTGTGGGGGGTTCCCAGTATACGGCGGGTCTTGTGGTTCATATCTACCTTATCTAAGTATTACACTGACGCAGGGTCGATGGCGGACACAACACGCAGCGCTGATATTATCCGGTCGCTCCCCTTATATTTGGGCCCCTGTAGTCGCACAGAACCTCTAGTGATGAATGTGACCTTGTGCGCGGCCCCTTGTACAGAATCCGCTGGGGCCGGACACAGGAGCAGAGACGGCTTTGTACAGCACAATACAGGGGAATGGAACCAGTTGGCCCTTTTACGACTTTCTTGCCGCGGTTCCCCAGTAGTCACAATGTGCCGCCATTCACCCTCATCACCCCGCCATCTTGTGCTGTGGCCCCTGTCTGACCCTCCCCATGGTCCTGACGGCTCCTTCTCCCGCAGGGCGGCACCTTCCCCGGACAGCTCACCACTATCGGGATGCAGCAGATGTTCTCCCTCGGTGCCAGAATTCGGAAGGACTACGTGGAGGAGCGAGGATTTCTCTCACCGGTATTTAAGGCATCGGAGGTCTAGTAAGTTTCCAGAAAATGGCTATTTCTTATAGTGAAGGAAAACCGATGATCCGTGATCCCTCCGCTGAGCTCTGGTGTTTGCGGGAGAGTGATGCCTGTGACCTCCAGAGTCCGGAATAGCCCCCGTAACACCAGGACCCACCACTGCTGGGGTACTCGCCGTCTCTTCCTTCTTTGCTTACTCCCATTTTCCCCCGGCTCGTCCGCTCTCCTGATCTTTATCATGTGCTGAATATAACAAACTTTTCTTCAATCAGTAATACAAGTGACTATAAAACTTGGTAATACATCTTATCAGAGAAATTTGCTTTGTGCTCCACTTATGAGACACTTCTCCTCCTCCTCCATACTCAAGAAATCATCATTCACTCTGAAATTTAGGTAAAATTTGGGTCAAAATTAAACTCGCTGCCATAACACTGAGGGGTCAGATTACAGTTGCCTATTGAAGTCTGTGGAGAAGCTGAGTTGGAGAGAGACAGATGTCATTGTTCTGTATTCACAGTTACACTGCTTAGTACTGCTGTATAATGTCCACTATGCTGCTGATGCTTTCTAATAAGTATTTCACCCAGAGCTGGATTCACTGTTACATTTCTCAGTACTGCTGTGTAATGCCTTTGATGTTACTGCTGCTTTCTAATAAGTGTTTAATTTTACCCAGATTCACAGCTACATTTCTCAATACTGCTGTATTCACAGTTACATTTCTTAGCATTGGTTTGTCCTGCAATGTCCTCCCTGCTGGTGCTTTCTAATAAGTGTTTTAATTATCCAAAACTGGATTCACTGTTACATTTCTCAGTATTGTTGTGTAATGTCTTTGATGCCACTGCTACTTTCTAATAAGTGTTTTATTTTACCCAGAGCTGGATTCACAGCTACATTTCTCTGTACTGCTGTGCAATGTTCTGTATGCTGCTGCTTTATAATAAGTGCTTTATTTCTTCAAATCTGGATTCAGTTTAATTTTTTATTGCTGCTGTGTAATATCCTCCATTCTGACATGTTCTAATAAGTGTTTTAATGTATCCAGAGTTGCATTCACAGGTACACTTCTCGGTACTGCTGTGCAATGTTCTCCATGTGTCTGCTTTCTAATAAGTGTTTTATTTTACCCAGAGCTGTATTCACAGTTAAATTTCTCAGTACTTTTGTGCAATGACCTTCATGCTGCTGATGCTTTAAGTGTTTTTTACCCACAGTTGCATTCACATCTACACTGCTCAGTACTACTGAGCAATGTCTTGCATGCTACTGCTGCCTTCCAATAAGTGTTTTTATTTTATCCAAAGCTGGATTCACACCTACACTGTTCAATATTACTGTTTAATGTTTTACATGCTGCTGCTTTCTAGTAAGTGTTTTATCCCACCCCAGTGCTGGATTCATACCTACACTGCTCAGTATTGCAGTATAATATCCTCCATGCTGCTTCTGAACATAGACTGGAGAACAGGAATTCTTCATATCGGTGTATGGGAGACATCATGGCAGCTAGTCTTCACCCAGCAGCTTAGAGATAGATATTGCAGAGGGGAGGAAAACTGGGGAACATGTAGGATGCGCGTCATATACTGGGTAGAAATAGTGTTATTCCTCGTGTTCTTAACTATTCTCTTATGTTTCAGCGTCCGCTCGACTAACATAGTCCGTAATCTGGAGTCGGCGCGGTGTTTGTTGGCCGGACTCTTCCAGCAGCGACAAGAAGGTGAGGACTCCATATCTGATAGACGTCGTACTATGAGTGGTCCGCAGCGTTGGTATTATATTGGGGGGCACTCTTTGTATATCATGTCTGATCTCTTGTGACTTTGCTTATAGGACCCGTTACTATAGTCACATCTGACGCCAGCACTGAAATCCTGTACCCCAATTATCACGGCTGCACGGCGCTAAAACAACTGACCAGGTGACCCGTCCTGTATTAGTTGGGGAGGAAGTATCGGGGTAGGGGGTAGATATAGGCGCAGCCATATTGGACCTTACTTCTATGTTGGAGCCATGATTGCTTGGCTGTAGAAGAACACATATTTGCCATGCAGGACTCCAGGAAAGGTGGCTGACAACCTCTCTTGTGCTCATTTTGGTTGTCGGTTTTCCCAAATTGCATGTCTGTTTAGTTATATGCAAACAGTGCCACTCTGTGGCTGTAACTGGTATTGCAAGTCTGTGGATTTGAGCTGCAATGCTAGATCCAGCCACAGAGTGGCACTGTTTTTGGGGAAAAAAGAAAAAAGGCATTGGTAATTGTGGACAAGCCCTTGAAGCGGCCGCCAGTGCCCATATTGTATGCGGGTCTGCCTCTGTGTAGATCTGATGTGCGTATCCATTGTTCTTTCTCTCAGTGGCCGCTTTTCTGTTGCCTCCTCTCAGCCGGGAATGAAGGACGATCTGGAGAAACTTCAGCAGGACCTTCATATTGACAGCACCATGAAAGTGGACTTCTTCTTACTGCAGGACAATCTGCTTGCTGAACAGGTCAGGATTTATCATTCCCCACCGTTTCTAGATCTCTGCTTGCTGGCTGTGAATGTTCTTCTTTACAACCAGAAACTAATAAACTGTTCTGATCACAGTGATAGGATTCGTTAAATGAATGAACTCTCCAGCCAAAAATTGTGCCACAAGCTATGTTGGGTACATGGGGAGTGCGGGTGAAGCACAGGGGTCTCCATGCCTTGTCCACATCTCGCGTAATAGTCCTGCTCCTGTCACTATGCTGTCATCCTTTACGGATTAAGGTCTCCGATTGTTTCATAGTTTTAAGGGTGAAAGAAGACACAAGTCCTTCTGGTTCAGTCTGTACAATCTACCATGTTGATCCATTCACTGACAGCAAGCAGATATTTGGAAGGTAGCCAGGTACGGAACTTTCCGGCATGCAATTATTACTGTTCTTTCCATACTGAGGTCTAATGTGCCGTGCATCCTCAGCGTGTGCTCGCTTCTCTCCATACCGGGATCCTAATGTGCCGTGCATCCTCAGCGTGTGCTCACTTCTCTCCATACCAGGGTCTAATGTGCTGTGCATCCTCTGAATGTGCTCGCTTCTCTCCATACCGGGATCTAATGTGCCGTGCATCTTCAGCGTGTGCTCACTTCTCTCCATACCGGGGTCTAATGCGCCGTGCATCCCCTGAATGTGCTCGCTTCTGTGCATACTAGGGTCTAATGTGCCGTGCATCCTCAGCGTGTGCTCACTTCTCTCCATACTGGGGTCTGATGCTCCATACTGGGGGTCTGATGCGCCGTGCCGTCACCGCTCCATACAGGGGTCCGACGCTCCCTGCAGTCACTTCTCAATACTAGGGTCTAATGCGCCCTGCAGTTACCACTCCATACTGGGGTCCGACGAGCCCTGCAGTTACTGCTCCATACTGGGGTCTGATGCGCCGTGTAGTCACCGCCAGGGTGGATAAAAATCAATGTTTTTTTTAAAAAATCAAAAAAATCGGATTTTTTTGATTTAAATCGGATTTTTTTGATTTAAATCGGATTTTTTTCAATAAACTGCTTTTTGAGGAAAATATTTTACCATCCAAAGGTTCTTCCATCATGAGATAAAGCTGAGTTGTTTAACTCAGTAGAATAAAGGCTGTATATGTGTAACATTCACAATGCCATGCTCTTCCAGAGGTTTCTGTAGGATGCTGACTATCCAACAAGTTTGGGCATGTCAACTGAATGGAAAAAGAAACTAAACCAAAAGTGAAACCAAGCTAGAAGTGTGGAATTAAAGGGGCAGTATGAACAAAATGTGGAGGCTATTAATAGTTTATACAATTAAGACATGCTGCTTTTAAACACCTACCTATTGCCATATAGTAAAACAAAAAAGATTTTTACTTACTTTGGGGTCCCCCCCTCACCCTGGCGTTAGATCGTTGCCCCTAGTTTCGTCCGTGTAACTATGGGCGCACATGCGCACTGCTCTCACTTCTCATTTTAATCGTGATTTATATTAAAAAAAACCTTTTGATTTAAATCAGTGATTTAAATCATGATTAAAATCATGATTTAAATCGATCCGATTTAAATAGAAAAAAATATTTTGATTTAAATCGTGATTTAAATCATGATTTAAATCGACGTGATTTAAATCAATCCACCCTGGTCACCGCTCCATACTGGGGTCTGATGCGCAGTGTAGTCACCGCTCCATACTGGGGTCCGATGCGCCTTGCAGTCACCGCTCCATACTGGGGTCCTACGAGCCGTGCAGTTACCGCTCCATACTGGGGTCCGACGGGCCGTGCAGTTACCGCTCCATACTGGGGTCCGATCCGCTGGGCAGTTACCGCTCCATACTGGGGTTCCGATGCGCCGTGCAGTTACTGCTCCATACTGGGGTCCGATGCGCCGTGCAGTTACCGCTCCATACTGGGGTGCGATGCGCCATGCAGTTACCGCTCCATACTGGGGTCCGACGCTCTGTGCAGTCACTGCTCCATACTGGGGTCCGACGAGCCGTGCAGTTACCGCTCCATACTGTGGTCTTACGAGCCATGCAGTTACCGCTCCATACTGGGGTCCTACGAGCCGTGCAGTTACCGCTCCATACTGGGGTCCTACGAGCCGTGCAGTCACCGCTCCATACTGGGGTCCTACGAGCCGTGCAGTCACTGCTCCATACTGGGGTCCTACGAGCCGTGCAGTCACTGCTCCATACTGTGGTCTTACGAGCCGTGCAGTTACCGCTCCATACTGGGGTCCTACGAGCCGTGCAGTTACCGCTCCATACTGGGGTCCTACGAGCCGTGCAGTCACCGCTCCATACTGGGGTCCGATGCGCCGTGCAGTCACTGCTCTATTAGTTATCTCCGTACTGCTGCCGTCCTGCAGAATACCATTTGCTTGCATTGTTTTATCCACTTAGTAAACAACAAGAGCTGAACTGTTGGAATTTGGTGGTTTTTTTTGTTTTCTTTCTTCCTGGTGTAAGAGCGCCTCCTCAGTCACTGTGATGTGTTACCTCCTACAGGCGCACGGGTTCCCATTCTCCGTACAGTACGAGCGTCACCTGCGGCTGTTGGAGCGGAGAGCCATCGATATCTTGTCCTATATCATGGGCCCCAATAACCGGTACGTGTAAAGTAAGAGCTAATTTGCATATCTTTTATCCCAGGAAGCATTGGGTCTCTCTCCTCTTGCTGACAGTCTCCATAAGGGGACACCGTGCTCCCCCTAATGAGGAAGCAATGACAGGTTGTCTCAATGTCCGCTCTCTGCTCCGCAGGGAAGCTGTGAGGCTCAGCGTGGGGCCCTTCCTCTACGCCCTGCAGAGTAACATGCTGGAGACGACGAGGCGCTCCGCTGACGGCCCCCCGACCAGGTAGGTAGATGCTGGTGGGAGGACACAGGTGGGCCTGGATGGCACACATTGACGCATGGCTTCTCTCTTTTTCCAGGAAGCTCTTCCTCTTTTCTACACACGACGTGACTCTCATCCCTCTTCTCATGGCCTTCGGTATCTTTGACCAGAAGTGGCCGCCGTACGCTGCTGACATAACGCTAGAACTTTACCAGCATCGGCCTTCCAAGGAGTGGTTCACCCGTCTCCGCTACAACGGGAAGGTGAGACGTCACGGAAGCTGAAAAATCAAGTCTGTGCAGCCTGAGAGGCAGTGCCCTGTATAGCAGATAAGACCTCCTATCAGCACATTAATCACTTCTGCTCTAATACGACGCATGCGCGGTGCATATGGTTTCCTGTCTGTGTCCCCATCCTGGTTATTCGCCACATGCCATTACATAAATTACTTATTTAAAAGGGGAGCGATGCATGCTGGGATGTGCAGTTTGTAGTTTGCCCAGGTGGCTGTTATTTGGGAAGGGGGAGAGTGAGGCATGCTGGGATGTGCAGTTTGTAGTTTGCCCTGGTGCCCGTGACTTATTTGGGAAGGGGGAGAGCGAGGCATGGTGGGATGTGTTGTTTGGTGAAACATCAGCTCCATGGCGCTGAATACTTGAGGTTTAATTTGATTACATGGAATTCGTTGGGAGCGTGGCCATCCCCTTTAAGACTGAGTGGTGATTCCCTCCTACCACCCGCGTGTTTTGTAGCTGCAGTAATAGCGCAGAGCGCGCGGCCTCCGGATCTTTGTTCTGTGGCTCTTCCGCTCTCCTGTCTGCACCGATCCCCTGCTCTGCCTGGAGATCTAATGAATTCGGCTCGTTTCGTTCCGATCCATACCGCCTGCGGGGCTCGGCTTGTTCTACCGCAGTACTGTGCATATTGTCCTCCCCGCTGCCTCTACCCTGCGTTTAGATGTTAGCCCTCCATCACCGGTCCGGTACTGTTACCCAAAGTGTAATAATTCATCTCTACCGGTCCCGAAATCTCAGACCAGTGTGTATGTCAGCTAGCTGCAGCAGGAGCCTCTCCCCACCGTCCTATCTGCAATAGAAGCCTATAAGTAAGAAAGACGTCCTTATAGGAAAGGAAAGCATATAGGAACGAAAAACTGTCAGGAAGGGGTTAATGTGCTGTGAATGAGTTTATCTACTCCTATCCAGTTTGATTTAGCCCCCCCAACAAAAGAGAACTGCCCCTTTAAATGAGAAACTGCTTTTTTATAACTTTTTTTTTTTAGCAAGTTAAATCAGAAAATTAAAGGGACTTTAAGTTGAAACCATTGTTCTCTGTTATCAGCCACGATTTGCCATTTCTGGCCAGTGCTTTGCCCCCCTAGAAGCCTGTTTACAGCAATATGTGTGAGCTGTAAGATGTAATGGCCTCGGGAATGATTTATCTACCGGGGACGCCGCATGGTGCCAAGTCCTGATTGGTGAGAACGATTCTGCTCATGGCCGCCATTTCACCTTTAATGTAAATCCCTTTAAGCTCTTTGCTCCCATCGAGATCGATCGCTCACAGAGCAAAGGCCTCCGTGAAGAATGTTCCTGAGCGAAACCTCGGTGTTCTCTCACCAACACATGTAAGACATATATGTGACTGTGAGACCGCATCGGGGGTGTACAGTATATGGAGAAAGTATGTGCCCCCCACAATATACATGAGCCCCCATCCTTCACCTATAGACATTAATGTGGAGTCACTGCTCCTCCGCAGATATAATCTCCCGCTATTCTGGATTTCTACAACATTTTGGAGGCGTCTGTGGGAGTTTTTGCTCCTTCACCCAGAAGATCACTTGTAAGGTCAGACGCTGATGTTGGGGGGAGGTCGGGCCCACCATCTCCGGTCCAGTTGTTGGAGGGGCTGAGGTCCGGGCTCTGTGCGGCCGCTCATGGTCTGTTTGGAGCTTGTGCACTGGGCACAGTCATGGGGAACAGGAAACGATCTTACCCCAAACTGTTCCCACAGAGCTGAAGATACAATTTTCCATAATGTCTTAAGACACTAGAACTAAGAGGCCGCGGCCGCCTTCTGATAACAGCCCATAGTATTATCCTCCTCCACCATCTGTACAGGAGCACAATGCCGTCAGGGGGTAACGTCCTCCTGGTGTCACCAAACCCAAGACTCCTCCATCAGAGAAGTGTGATCTGCACAGGATGTAACAAGGTGACACGGGGTGGTAGTGATGGGTGAGTCCACTAGGTGCATTACACCACTCCATCCGATGCTTGGTATTGTGCTTGGTGATGTACGGCTGCATGAAGGTCCCGGCGGGGGCGCGGTGTTTATGCTGATGTTATACCAGAGGAGGTCTGGACTCTCAGTTATGGGGTCAGCAATGCGGTGGTGACTTTTCTGCCCTCTGCTCCTCAGCGGTGACCCTGTACCGTTACAGAGCGGGGGCCAGGTTACTGTGGCTCCTTCTGTTTCTCAATAATATCACTCACAGGGGATAGAGGAAGAGATGTGATGGACGGACTTGTTACCCCGGTGCCTCCTTTATAGGACCGCGCTGGTATCAGAGAGCTCGGCACCACCGGCCGTTCTGACACATAGTAGTAAGGGCAGATGGCATGGCGGGGGGGGGGGTGGTGGTGGTGATACACCCGGGGGGGGTGGGTTGGAGAATACACATACACAGTATATACATATACATAATATATAATATATATATATATATATTATACATACATACACCGGGAGGATGGGGGTGGAGGTTCTAAGTTGGGTGGGGTGAGAGGCCGGTGTCATACCCCACTCCCATTATACATGAGATATTCATTACTTCTGTGCACTGGAGCCTCTTCGTGCCCCTCTTGACCACATTGTGTGAGCCCACCAGCTGACGGTGACCTTATACAGGGGGGTCTCTCCAGGGCACCACCTTATCTGGATATAATCTCTTCTCCTTGTTTTCCAGGAACACGTGGTGGCGGGGTGCAGCTCCGGCCTGTGTCCCCTCGATCAGTTCCTGGACGCTCTCGCCGAGTTCACGCTCAGTCCTGAAGCCTACAAGACGCTGTGCCACTCTACAGAGGAGGAACCCGACACCAAGGAATCACTCCCGGTGTGAAACCAGAGCGGCTGAACGTCAGACGTGTCACTGCCCACATGGACGGAAAGTTCTGTCTTTTTCCCAGAACTTTCTGTCCCCTATAGACCGATATTAGGGCTCCGTTCGTCTGCTGGTTCAGTGTCTTCATGGTGCTCGTCCTGGCGACTGGCATCTTGGAATCGTCCTTTTCACACCAGGTACTGGAGGAATCCGTGTCCCCTGTGTGTGTCTGACAGCGAGCTTGCTGACTGTTTCCATTTAATGCCAAGCAGAATTGTGAATGCAGCTCTGCCTCCGTCCAGGGATAAATGAAGCTCACCAGTATCCTGGTTTTTCCTATACTTACATTATGGTTTACATTGAGGCTGCTCGCGCAGCTGTAGTTTATTCCAATGGATCAGTGAGAAAAATAACCAGGTCCCAGAATAAAGAGGAATTTGTGCTGCTTACAAAGCTGAAACAATGTAACAAAAGCCCATGTGTGAGCAATGTCAGCCTAGTACAGGTTTTCAGGCTCTGGATGTAAAAAAAAAAAAATATATATATCTTTCCATTCACTGATGGCAAGAAGAAAAATCTTACGTTTGTGAGAAGCGAAGACTGAAATTAAGTTATTTGGCTTTTTAGGTGACGCTGATTATTTGCAGAAAAGACCTCCAGCAGTATCCAACCCTCTGCAGTATCTAAGGACGGTTTGGATACATGTTTTTATATAAATGTATCTAATTTTTTGTAAAATAATCTGCACCGATGCAGAAATGAGCATCTCAGAATTGCTCCAGAGCACCCCTCTAATTTTAGTATTTTGGGGGCTGGATACGGGAGTCTTAGTTCAATAGATCCGTCATGTTGTCAGGGGCTGATTACATTTATTCAGATAGAAAAATCCCAAATATCAAAGCAATCTGTTCTCGTGCAAGAAAATGCCTGTGGTGCGATCAGTACGATTTCCCATTCTGTGCCCGTCCCTTTAACAATCAGAATCCGGACAGTAAAGAACATAAGATACGAGGTCTAATCGGGGCCACAGGTGGCGGCTTGTGATGAACAAGGGTGACAAGGCACCGTCAAACCCAACCATCGCTGATCCTAAGCTGCTCAGATCCTCAGGGACACATTCTTTATCTTCTGTAACCTTTATTTTTTTAATTATAAAAAAAAAAGTCATTTTCAGGACATAAAATAAAAAATTGTTCTTCGTAGTTGTGTGATGTTTTCTACCACTTGTAAAAAGAATATCAGCTCTCTCTGACAGATAGCATAAAAGTGTACAACCAGCCGAGGGTAAAGTGCAGCGCTCAGAGATTCTTACCTCCCACTATATTTTGCGGACCTGAATCGTCAACATAATGAACATCACAAAAAGGGACCTGGAGCCGGCCCTGGATCCCGGGCGAATGAGTCTCAGTGGGTCCCTTTAACGCATACCACGATTCATGGAGCACAGATACGGCAGAGACATATAGGTATAGTACAATGCCAGATTTCACTTCTTACATTACATGAGTGATATCTATTGTACATTCTACAATATCATACATATAGTATGATGCACAGCCCATAGTCCTCCATATAGTATAATGCACAGCCAATAGTTATATATAGTATAATGCACTCCCCATATAGAGCAGTGTTCCCCAACTCCGGTCATCAAGAGCCACCAACAGGTCATGTTTTCAGGATTTCCTTACTATTGCACAGGTGATGGAATTATTGCCTGTCCAGGTAATGAAATTATTACCTGTGCAATACTAAGGAAATACTGAAAACATGACCTGTTGGTGGCTCTTGAGGACCAGAGTTGGGGGAACACTGATATATAGTATAATGCACATCCCATAGTCTTCCATGTAGTATAATGCACAGCCCATAGTCCTACATATAGTATAATGTACAGCCAATAGTCCTTCATATATGGTATAATGCACAGCCCATAGTTCTTCATATATAGTATAATGCACAGTCCATAGTCCTGCATATATGGTATAATGCACAGCCCATAGTTCTTCATATATAGTATAATGCACAGTCCATAGTCCTGCATATATGGTATAATGCACAGCCCATAGTCCTCCATATACTACACTGCTCAAAAAAACCAAGGGAACACTTAGCAGAATATAACTCCCAAGTAAATCAAACTTCTTTGAAATCAAACTGTCCACTTAGGAAGCAACACTGATTGACAATCAATGTCACATGCTGTTGTGCAAATGGAAAAGACAACAGATGGAAATTATTGGCAATTATCAAGACACCCCCTATAAAGGAGTGGTTCTGCAGGTGGGGACCGCAGACCACATCTCAGTACCAATGCTTTCTGGCTTATGTTTTGGACACTTTTGAATGTTGGTTGTGCTTTCACACTCGTGGTAGCATGAGACGGATTCTACAACCCACACAAGTGGCTCAGGTAGTGCAGCTCATCCAGGATGGCCCATCAATGCGAGCTGTGGCAAGAAGGTTTGCTGTGTCTGTCAGCGTAGTGTCCAGAGGCTGGAGGCGCTACCAGGAGATGTGGAGGAGGGCAACACCCCAGCAGCAGGACCGCTACCTCAGCCTTTGTGCAAGGAGGAGCACTGCCAGAGCCCTGCAAAATGACCTCCAGCAGGCCACAAATGTGCATGTGTCTGCCCAAACTGTTAGAAACTGACTCCATGAGGATGGTCTGAGTGCCCGACGTCCACAGATGGGGGTTGTGCTCACAGCCTAACACTGTGCAGGACGCTTGGCATTTGCCACAGAACACCAGGATTGGCAAATTCGCCACTGGCGCCCTGTGCTCTTCACAGATGAAAGCAGGTTCACACTGAGCACATGTGACAGACGTGACAGAGTCTGGAGACGCCGTGGGAGCGATCTGCCTGCAACATCCTTCAGCATGACCAGTTTGGCAGTGGGTCAGTAATGGTGTGGGGTGGCATTTCTTTGGAGGGCCGCACAGCTCTCCATGTGCTCGCCAGAGGTAGCCTGACTGCCATTAGGTACCGAGATGAGATCCTCAGACCCCCTTGTGAGACCATATGCTGGTGCGGTTGGCCCTGGGTTCCTCCTAATACAGGACAATGCCAGACCTCATGTGGCTGGAGTGTGTCAGCAGTTCCTGCAAGATGAAGGCACTGAAGCTATGGACTGGCCCGCCCGTTCCCCAGACCTGAATCCAATTGAGCACATCTGGGACATCATGTCTCGCTCTATCCACCGTCACGTTGCACCACAGACTGTCCAGGAGTTGGCGGATGCTTTAGTCCAGGTCTGGGAGGAGATCCCTCAGGAGACCATCCGCCGCCTCATCAGGAGCATGCCCAGGCAGTGTAGGGAGATCATACAGGCACGTGGAGACCACACACTACTGAGCATCATTTCCTTGTCTTGAGGCATTTCCACTGAAGTTGGATCAGCCTGTAACTTCATTTTCGATTTTGAGCATCATTCCAACTCCAGACCTCCGTGGGATACTAGTTGTGATTTACGTTGATCATTTTTAGGTTTTATTGTTCTCAACATATTCCACTATGTAATGAATAAAGATTTACAACTGGTATATTTCATTCAGTGGTGTCTAGGATGTGATATTTTAGTGTTCCCTTTTTTTTGAGCAGTATATAATGCACAGCTCAGTCCTTCATGTATAGTATAATGCACAACCCATAGTCCTCGATGTAGTATAATGCACAGCCCATAGTTTTTTATAAAGTATAACGCACAGCCCATAGTTTTTCATATATAATATAATGCACAGCCCATAGTCCTCCATGTAGTATAATGGGCCCCACGTAGTACTCCATACAGTATAATGGACACAATATAGTGCTTCGTACGTAAAAAAAAAAAAAAATCAAATGCCGTTCCCTGTTGCTCCAATGTCCTCAGCATCTCCTGATCCTCTGCACGGTTCGGCACAGAGGCCACGCTGTAGTGATGTCATTGCACCCTCTACACCGAGGCATCGCAGAGCTCAGACGCAGAGGGAATGATGGGAGAGGAAGCGTCAGTTGAAAGAGGACGGAGGGGCCACTGCTCAAGACACGTCGAGTGCCAGTGTCCCCGATGGCTGGTGGGCCACTCTACCCAGTTTGACCAGTGCCTTGGCACTTGTCCATGTACACCAGGCGGTGATGCCAGCCCTGATTTCACAACAGAGTCTAGGTGGAGGCAGTCACTGACAAATAACCCTTAGGCTGTTGTGCCCATGTTGCGTTTTTTCCGCTGTGGAAACACTTACAAAAACGCTTACAGAACACATCACATTATTTTTAATGGAATTCCGCATTGTTGTGCCTATGCTGCGTTTTTTTTCCGCAGTGGAAACGCATCGCGGAAAAAACACAGCATGTTCATTAATTTTGCGGAATTTCGGCGATTTTGCCGCTATATAATTGTATTTGGACACATGGAAAAAAAAAGCAAAAAAAACATTAGAAAAACACGAGCGGATTTCCTGCAATATTCTGCACTGTGGGCACATAGCCTTACAGTGAATGCCATCAGATTTAAATAAACAAGATGCCGACATTACATATTCCTTTACGTATAATCTTTTCTGACCACTATCACTTAATGTAGTAAGAACTCTGGAACGCTTCAATGGATCCCATTAGTTTTAAGAAGGTTTCCTAGTGACACATTGTACTTTACGATCGTCATAAAATTTATTCTATATGACTTGTGTTTTTGTGAAAATATCGTAAATTAGAAAATTGCTAAATATTCAAATTTTTCGCCAAACTTTTAATTCTTATGCCCTTTAATCAGAGATATATGTCACACAAAAGTTAATAAATAACATTTCCCACATGTTTATTTTACATCAGCACAATTGTTGAACCTTTTTTTTCGTTAGGACGTTATAAGGGATAAAAGTTGACCAGCGATTTCTCATTTTTCCAACAAAATTTACAAAACCATTTTTTAGGGACCACCTCACATTTTAAGTGACTTTCAGGGGCCTATATGACAGAAAATACCTCAGTGACACCATTCTAAAAACTGCACCCCCAAGGTCTCAAATGTTCATTTTTTTCCTTCCACAATGCTTTAGCTTCTGTGAAGCATCAGATGGATTAATAAAGTTCTTGAATGTGGTTTTAACTTTTTTTTTTTTTTTTTCACAAAAATTTTACTTTCGCTCCAAATTTTTTATTTTCACAAGAGAAACAGGAGAATATGGACCCTAAAATTTGTTGTACATTTTCTATTGAGTACTCCGCTACCCAATATGAGGGGGAAAACCACTGTTTGGGCGCACGGCAGAGCTTGGAATGGATGGAGCACAGTCTGACTTTTTGAAGTAAAAAACGGCTGGAATGGAGAGCGGACGCCATGTAATGTTTGGAGAGCCCCAGAGGTGCCTAAGCAGTGTAAACCCCCCACAACTGACACCATTTTGGAAACTACACCCCTTAGAGAACTTATCTAGCTGTCTCATGAGCACCTTCAACCATAAGGTGCCTCACAGAGAGCTGTGAAAATAAAAAATACATATTACCCACAAAAATGTACTTTTAGCCCCAATTTTTTTATTTTTACAAGGGTAACAGGAGAAAATGGACCCAAAAATTTGTTGTGCAATTTCTCCTGAGCATGCCTGTAGCCCAGAAATAACTAAGGCGGAACGACCGTTGAAACGCGTATGATTTTAAATGCACTTTAAGCCTGTGACTGTCACTGGTATGAATCACCCGTTATTGTGTCTATGGATAGAAAGATGGATTTTGGACTTGTGTGCTTTTAATTAAAATGGAATAAAAGTTATTTTTTTATGGATATCACCCACGCTGGACTTCTGCTTCACCCACTATAATACTGCCCCCTATGTACAAGAATAGAACTACTATAATACTGCTCCTATGTGCAAGAATATAACTACTATAATACTGCTCCTATGTACAAGAATATAACTGCTATAATACTGCTCCTATGTACAAGAATATAACTACTATAATACTGCTCCTATGTACAAGAATATAACTACTATAATACTGCCCCATATGTACAAGAATATAACTACTATAATACTGCCCCTATGTACAAGAATATAACTACTATAATACTGCTCCTATGTACAAGAATATAACTACTATAATACTGCCCCTATGTACAAGCATATAACTACTATAATACTGCTCCTATGTGCAAGAATATAACTGCTATAATACTGCTCCTATGTACAAGAATATAACTACTATAATACTGCCCCCTATGTACAAGAATATAACTACTATAATACTGTTCTATGTACAAGAATATAACTACTATAATACTGTCCTCTATGTACAAGAATATAACTACTATAATACTGCTCCTATGTACAAGAATATAACTACTATAATACTGCTCCTATGTACAAGAATATAACTACTATAATACTGCCCCCTATGTACAAGAATATAACTACTATAACACTGCTCCTATGTACAAGAATATAACTACTATAATACTGCCCCATATGTACAAGAATATAGCTACTATAATACTGCCCCTATGTACAAGAATATAACTACTATAATACTGCCCCTATGTACAAGAATATAACTACTATAATACTGCCCCTATGTACAAGAATATAACTACTATAATACTGCTCCTATGTACAAGAATATAACTACTATAATACTTCTCCTATGTACAAGAATATAACTACTATAATACTGCTCCTATGTACAAGAATATAACTACTATAATACTGCTCCTATGTACAAGAATATAACTACTATAATACTGCCCCTATGTACAAGAATATAACTACTATAATACTGCCCCTATGTACAAGAATATAACTACTATAAGGCTATGTGCACACGTTCAGGTTTTTTGAGTTTTTTTCGCGATAAAACGCTATAAAAACTAATTAAAAACGCATGCATTATGCATCCTATCATTTAGAATGCATTCTGCAATTTTGTGCACATAATGCGTTTTTTTCCGCGGAAAAAACGCATCGCAGTAAAAAAAAAAGCAGCATGTTCATAAATTTTGCGTTTTTTTCGCGTTTTTCCCGCTATTCTATGCATTGGGAAAAAACACGCATAAAAAACGCATCAAAAACGCAGTAAAAACGCTGTAAAATTGCGGTAAAAACACATGCGGATTTCTGGCAGAAATGTCCGGTTTTTGTCAGGAAAATTTCTGCAAGAAATCCTGAGGTGTGCACATACCCTTATACTGCTCCTATGTACAAGAATATAACTACTATAATACTGCTCCTATGTATGAGATATAACTACTATAATACTGCTCCTATGTACAAGAATATAACTACTATAATACTGCCACTATGTACAAGAATATAACTACTATAATACTGCTCCTATGTACGACATATAACTACAATAATACTGCTCCCTATGTACAAGAATATAACTACTATAATACTGCCACTATGTACAAGAATATAACTACTATAATACTGTCCCTATGTACAAGAATATAACTACTATAATACTGCCCCTATGTACAAGAATATAACTACTATAATACTGCTCCTATGTACGAGAATATAACTACCATAATACTGCCCCTATGTACAAGAATATAACTACTATAATACTGCCCCGATGTACAAGAATATAACTACTATAATACTGCCCCTATGTACAAGAATATAACTACTATAATACTGCCCCTATGTACAAGAATATAACTACTATAATACTGCTCCTATGTACAAGAATATAACTACTATAATACTGCCCCTATGTACAAGAATATAACTACTACTGTAATACTACCCCCTATGTAAAAGAATATAGCTATTATTATTATTATTATTATTATTTATTGTTTATAGCGCCATTTATTCCATGGCGCTTTACATGTGAGGAGGGGTATACATAATAAAAACAAGTACAATAATCTTAAACAATACAAGTCATAACTGGTACAGGAGGAGAGAGGACCCTGTCTGCGAAGGCTCACAATCTACAAGGGATGGGTGAGGATACAGTAGGTGAGGGTAGAGCTGGTCATGCAGCGGTTTGGTAGATCGGTGGTTACTGCAGGTTGTAGGCTTGTCGGAAGAGGTGGGTCTTCAGGCTCTTTTTGAAGATTTCGATGGTAGGCGAGAGTCTGATGTGTTGTGGTAGAGGGTTCCAGAGTAGGGGTGATAAGCGAGAGAAATCTTGTATACGATTGTGGGAAGAGGAGATAAGAGGGGAGTAGAGAAGGAGATCTTGTGAGGATCGGAGGTTGCGTGTAGGTAAGTACCGGGAGACGAGGTCACAGATGTATGGAGGAGACAGGTTGTGGATGGCTTTGTACGTCATGGTTAGGGTTTTGTACTGGAGTCTCTGGGTAATGGGGAGCCAGTGAAGGGATTGACAGAGAGGAGAGGACGGGGAATAGCAGGGGGACAGGTGGATTAGTCGGGCAGCAGAGTTTAGAATAGATTGGAGGGGTGCGAGAGTGTTAGAGGGGAGGCCAGAGAGCAGGAGGTTGCAGTAGTCAAGGTGAGAGATGATGAGGGCATGGACTAGAGTTTTTGCAGATTCTTGGTTGAGGAATGAACGGATTCGTGAAATATTTTTGAGTTGTAGTCGGCAGAAAGTGGAAAGGGCTTGGAATATGTGGTTTGAAGGAGAGATCAGCGTCAAGGATTACCCCGAGGCAGCGAGCTTGTGGGACTGGGGAGAGTGGGCAGCCATTTACTGTAATGGATAGGTTCGTTGGGGGGGTCGCGTGAGATGGAGGAAAGATGATGAATTCTGTTTTGTCCATGTTAAGTTTCAGAAATCTAGCAGAGAAGAAGGATGAAATAGTGGACAGACTGAGGGATTCTGGTTAGTAGGGAGGTGATATGTGGTCCAGAGATGTAGATCTGTGTGTCATCAGCATAGAGGTGATACTGGAAGCCAAGAGATTCTATGAGCTGTCCCAGGCCAAAGGTGTAAATGGAGAAGAGCAGGGGCCCAAGGACTGAACCTTGTGGGACTCCGACAGATAGGGGGCGAGGTGAGGAGGTGGTGTGTGAGTGGCAGATGCTGACTGTCCGGTCTGTTAGGTATCATGAGATCCAGGATAGGGCCAAGTCTGTGATGCCAAGGGATGAGAGGGTCTGTAATAATAGGGAATGGTCCACTGTGTCAAAGGCAGCCGACAGGTCAAGGAGGAGGAGGACAGAGTAGTGTCGCTGGCTCTTGGCGGTTAAGAGGTCGTTGGTGACCTTAGGGCAGTTTCAGTGGAATGGTGTGACCGGAAGCCTGATTGTAAGCGGTCAAAGAGAAAGCAAGAAGAGATGGGAGGACAGTTCAAGGTAGAAGTGTTGTTCCAGTAGTTTGGAGGCATAAGGGAGAAGTGATATAGGGCGATAGCTAGATACAGAGGATGGGTCAAGAGAGGGCTTTTTGAGGATAGGTGTGATGGAGGCATGTTTAAAGCTTGAGGGGAAAACACCAGTTGTTAGTGATAGGTTGATGAGATGGGTTAGGGTTGGGATGAAGACTGTGGTGAGGTTTGGGATGAGGTGGGATGGGAGCGGGTCAAGTGCACAGGTGGCGAGTTGCGATCTTGAGAGTAGAGTGGAGAGTTGATCTTCTGTAATGGTGGAGAAGTTGGTTTTGGAGGTGGAGGGCTGGGAAGTCAGGAGGAAGGGCTCTGGGGGTTGTTGACCAAAACTGTCTCTGATGCTATCAATCTTCTGCTTGAAAAATGAGGCAAAGTCTTCAGCGGAGATAAGTGGGGAGGGAGGAGAGAATTGAAGGTGTTAAATAACTGTTTAGGGTTGTGAGAGATGAGAAGTAGGTTTGTTTAGCTGTGGCGAGTGTGGTCTTGAAAGTAGTGAGGGACTGTTTGAATGCGATGTAGTGCTCGTTGGAGTGGGATCTTTTCCATCTGCGCTCAGCAGCCCTGGAAGCTCGCCTCAGTTCTTTGGTCAGGCTGGTGTGCCAGGGCTGTCTGTTGATTTTGCGAGCTTTGGTATGTGTAAGTGGGGCAGCAGATTCCAAAGCTACAGCTATTGTGGTGTTGTATAGAGCGGCAGCGTCATCCGCATTGTGTATGGAATTTGTCTGTGAGAGGGAGGAGGGATTCAGAGAATGAATGTAGGTCAAGATGTTTAAGATTTCTGCGAGGGTGTGAAAGTTTGTGGGGTGGGGATTGTAGACATGGAGTGGAGAGAGATGAGAATGTGAGAAGGTTGTGGTCAGAGAGTGGAAGAGGTGAGTTAGAGAGGTTAGATAGGGAGCAGAGGCTAACTACTATAATACTGCTCCTATGTACAAGAATTTCAATTTCAAATGACAACTTTCTGACTTTAAGAAACACTAAAACAAATCAAGAACAAAAAATGTGATAGTCAGTAATGGTTACTTTTTTCTAACCAAGCATAGGGGAAAAATTATGGAATCACTGTTAGATCAGTGGAAATGTGTACTGTGATTTGATGAGAATGTGAGATTTTTGGCACTAACCGCAATGTATTTGTGAGATTTAGAAAATGAGAGCGGATGCTGTGGTGTCCAACGTGAAGAATGGAGGCAGAGGTGTGATGGTTGGGGGTGATTTACTCATGACTGTTGATTTAATCCAACTTCTAGGCTGCAATGAAGGTCATTAAATCTAGCTTGCACTACAGGAGGGTGTAAAGCTGTCATCAGAGTTAAAAAGGGGGCGCTGGGAGGAATCTAAGGTGTTTTGTTTCTATTCAGACATATAAATACATGTGTGGTCAATATAAAGACCAGGGGGCACTCACTTTAAGTAGAAGAAGAGTGATTCCAGCAGATAAGTAGGAAAGGCTTCTTTACAGTTAGAGCAGTCACACTGCAGAATGCCGACCACAAGAGGCAGTAATGGCCGACATTATAACCGCCTTTATATAAGAAGAATGGCGGAACTTTATGGACCAGGCTTTTCTCAACCTTTATAACTATATATGTGTTCCTTTATGACTTTGCGGCCTTCAGTCTCAATGTACAGTGTGCACATTCCAACAAGGAAAAACATTGCATTAACCTTTTGACAATATATATTTTTGCAAACCCAACACCTAGGTTTGCATTGTGTAATGAATGAAATGCCGACCCAGTAACCGAGGAGCCATCCACCCCGGTCTGAGCAGCGCCATTAACACAGCCTCACGTCTAATTTATCATCCACTCGAGGACAGAAATGTTAAGTGGTGGATGAAGTGAAGCTGCTCAGCGGCAGCGAGCGGACGGCAAGAGGCGATGCTCATTAAATCAATCAATTCCCAATGTGGATAATTAGCACCAGGAAGCTGCCATTTCTCCCCATACAGCGGGTGGGGCACACACAGTGGATAAAACTATGCCATGACTGTTTTTACGAGACACTTTCCGTCACTTTTTGGCTTGAGGGCAGAAGTAGAAGCTGAGACCGGAATGAAAGTTAACATCTATATTACAAAGCTGGAGGCTTCAGGAACACTCCATGATCAGTACCTGTAAGTAGCCCACTACATTCCTATAGAAGTGAATAGATTGCAGCCATACATCTCACATTAATCTACCTCCATACATTCCCATCACTAGGATTTCTCTCGTGTTGCACCAATTGTTTAGAATCCACTACCCAGGAGTACGAGGCCCACTCCCTTCATCCCCAGATTTAAGAATGGTCCGAAGACCTATTTTATGAGGAGTTTCATGTCACATACCCACGTTCTGTGGCACAAAGAAATGGTGACGTTTTTACAGTGGCCACTAGGCCTAATACTAGATTCACACTTCCAGTTCTATACATCATATGCAATGTCACAGCTCACCTCCTCCTCCTGTGTAATGACCAATAACACCTATATACAGTAGATAACACAGGATCCTCCATTCACAATAGGTGATATCACAGCTCACCTCCTCCTCCTGTACAATGACTATATATAGTAGATTACACAGGATCCTCCATTCACAATAGGTGATGTCACAGCTCACCTCCTCCTCCTGTACAATGACTGATAACACCTCTATATACAGTAGATAACACAGAATCCACCATTCACAATAGGTGATGTCACAGCTCACCTCCTCCTCCTGTGCAATGACTGATAACACCTATATACAGTAGATTACACAGGATACACCATTCACAATAGGTGATGTCACAGCTCACCTCCTCCTCCTGTACAATGACTGATGACACCTCTATATACAGTAGATAACAGGATCCACCATACACAATAGGTGATGTCACAGCTCACCTCCTCCTCCTGTGCAATGACTGATAACACAGGATCCACCATTAACAACATGTTACGAGTTCAGAGAACACATGCACACCTGACTATGTGCACGGGTATTTTTACTTTTCAGCTGTTTATTATTTTTCCCCGTTGCATTTATTTTTCTTGTGGAATAGAAAGATTGAAACCAGACAATGAAAAGTTAATATTTGCTAATTTAGAAAAACGTAACATGGAGACTAGTGATCTAATGTCGGCTCTCAGACAGAATACTGCTAGGAAAAAATTTAGTTTAGGCAGGTAACCATAGCAACCCACCAAAATTTCACTTGAAGGGGTCGTGTTCATTTTTTGAAATTATCCCCTATCTCGGTTGTCGGACCCCAATAGAGTCACACACGAATGTGCTGGAGGTCCGCACAATTTACCTCAATTGCTAGGAGGATAGTGGTGAAAAAAAAATGTCTGTGCAGAACAGGTAGCTAATGAAGAGTGACTTTTGCCAAAAAACTACCCACTAATAGTTTTGCTATAGGATCGGTGCTGAAAATCTGAGGTAATTCTGTAGCAGTGGTAAATTTACATTAGGATTTACAGGCCTCAGTAGCTTGACGACATGGCCCATAGCAACCAATCACAGAGCAGCTTTCATTTCTCGAGAACAGTTTCGCGAATGTAAGCCGATTGCTGATTGGATGCTATGAGCCATGAGGACAATCTTGTGTTACATGAACCAAAGTGATTATTAATATCCGCGTATATAAAGTTTAAGATCTACGCCGCCATGTTCTCCAAAATACATCGGCCTTCATGACGAAAAAGCTCCATTTCACCCATAGTGACCAATCCCAGGGCGGTTTAAAAATGAAAGCCCGGCTGCGAATGGTTGCTGTAGGCCTCAAATCATTAAACCCATAGCAACTAATGCGAGAAATTAACGCCATTGGTTGCTATGGGCAACAAGTAAAGGTTTTCTGTCAGACAGAGGATCATTGAGGCTCAATGTCAAAATTTATGTAATTGGAATAGTTTGACTTCCAAAATTGGGGGATAATTCAGTCAGGGCCAAACTCTCAACCTGGAGTTTACCAAGGGCTGGACACTGCTGAGGTGTAAAGAAGTTGAAAATTTGATTGCTGTTCATTTTGTGCAAACATTTTTGGGAAAAAATTAAAAAGTGCCTGGAGATTAGCAGGAGGGAGACAAAGCCCAAAAGATGCCGCGTCCTGTACGGCAAGGGGAGCCGATGTATACAATGGAGCACGGCTGCTCACTTCATGTATTCTCAGACTGTGTTCACACCAAAATTTTGGCGTCGATTTTTCTGGGGGGGGGGGGGTGATTTTTTTGGTTTGTTTTTGTAAGAATTTGCCAGTTTTGACGCACTTTCTGATCATTCTATGGGATGTTTCAATAGGATGATGTTTTGGTCATATTTCCGCAGCAAAAACTGAATAAAACGCCTTTTCCGTAATTTACATACTGACACTGACAGCGCGCAGGGAATAGAAACCGTGTTATTCACAGGCGCATTTTCCTATTCAAAATGAACAGGAAGCTTGTTGCACAGACGTTTGTAGCGTTTCTCTGATCCGGATTTTGGCCCAGAATCAGCTCCAAAAACCCTATCAAGTACTCTGTATGGACAAACGTCCGGGGAGTGTTCACACAGAGCATTTTTGATGCAGTTTTCCATTACAGCAAAATTAAAGTTTGGTTTTTTAATCTCCTTCATATGAACAAAGCAAGAGAAAGAAAAACGCATCAGAAACCGCACTTTTATTTTTGCCCGTAAACTTTATGTAGAAAAAAAAGCTTCAGCAACGTGTTGTGCGTTTACAAGAGGAGGCTTGTTTTTTTTCTGCCTGAAAAATCCACATAAAACCCCCCAAAACAAACATTTAAAAACAAGATTATTTTGATTGGCTTGTGTAAGGTGTAGTTTTTTTTCTACAATTGATCCAGTGGTGAAAATCTGGAGCTGATTTTTTCCCCAAGCAGAAACGCCTCAAGAATGTGTCACAACTTTTTCCAAGTGGAGAGAAAGAGAAAAAAAATCCTAAACTGCACCATGTGCATGGTGATTTCTCATGGAAATGAACATTAAGCTTTTTGATGCAGTTTATGGAACTGAATCTGCTCCAAAATCCACAAAGGAAAAAACAAAACTGCGCGAACTTATCATCCCTAGAGGAAAACATGGCCAGACTCCCTGTAAAAATCTGCACTGATGCTGAATTACCATGGGGGATTTTATAGATTTGTCGCAAATCTATAATGCAAATTTTCAAATGAAACTTCAAACTGCTTTTTATTTTGTGAAAATTCTAATTAAAATCATATAGATAAACTTTTTTCTAATTTTTGTGATTTTTTTTTTTTTAAATAACAGTTTTAATGTACATGATTATGGGGCCAATCATCTTGCCAGACCAATTAACGACATTTTGATATTTGCTTTACAACAGCCGCAACGATCATAGTGGTCTGGAGAAAATTCATTGATTTCTGTAGAACGCTGTTTGTACAGGAGGGAGTAGGTGAGCTGTGACATCCACTATTGTGAATGGTGTATCCTGTGTTATCTACTGTATATAGAGGTGTTATCAGTCATTGTACAGGAGGAGGTGAGCTGTGATATCACCTATTGTGAATGGTGGATCCTGTGTTATCTACTGTATATGGAGGTGTTACCAGTCATTGTACAGGAGGTGAGCTGTGACATCCCCTATTGTGAATGATGGATTCTGTGTTATCTACTGTCCCTTACTTCATCCTTTGGACTTACTCAATGGTCCTCCTCAGCCACCCACACAGATGAATTAACAAGTAGACGTGTGCACAGCCTAATATAGAGGTGCCAAGGTAGGTTCCAAAACCCTAGTAATATAAGACCAGGCACTCAACTCATATGCAAGCGGTTTATTGTTGAAGTAACAAAAAACGTTTCGGTCACACAATACGACCTTCATCAGTTACGTTTTGTAGATGGTGAAAAAGAAGGTGTGCCAGAATAGGCAAACGGTGGGAAGCTTCCTTAATTTGGAGGAAGGGGTATATCATGGATGGATGGTATAGCAGCCTCTAGCATAACGCTGCAGACGCGGTGTCGTATTGTGTGACCGAAACGTTTTTTGTTACTTCAACAATAAACCGCTTGCATACGAGTTGAGTGCCAGGTCTTTCTCACACACCACCTCCCCTCTATCTGACCACCATCTACTCACTTTCTCATCCCTGTCCTCCTCACCTGTCACCCATGTCCAGCAACATGGGCACCCACGCAGGAACCTCGCACACCTAGACACCCACACACTCTCTGACTCTATCCTACCACTAGCATCCATATCCTCACTCCACGACACTACCACTGCTTTCTCCAATGCTACTCTTGCATCAGCTATTGACATGGTCGCCCCTGCCATGCATAGCAGACTGCAACGAACCAATAGACAACCCTGGCACAATAACATCACTAAAAAGCTTCGGCAAGTATCCAGAATTGCAGAAAGGGGGTGGAAGAAAACACATTCTCAAGATGATTTCACTGCACTCAAACAAGCAACACTGGCATTCAAATCAGCTCTCACCTCTGCTAAACAGGCCTACTTCACAACCCTCGTATCTTCCTTATCCCACAACCCCAAACAGTTGTTCAACACTTAACTCCCTCCTCCGCCCCCCACTGCCCCCTTCGAGTTCCCTAATCGTTGCCGAGGACTTTGCCACGCACTTCAAAAATAAGATCGACCAAACAAGGCAATTGTCGTCAAATCACCACAACCCCTTTGTATACCAGACCAATGCCCAAAACCCATAACTTCCCTCTCCAAAATCACTGAAGGGGAGCTTGCTCATCTTCGCTCCAAATCGCACCTCACCACTTGTGCACTTGACCCCATCCCACCTCCTCCCCAACACACTAATCCCATCTCTTCAACCTATCACTAACTTCTGGCACCTTCCCCACTGCTTTCAAACATGCCACAATCACACCTATTCTCAAAAAGCCATCCCTTGACCCAAGCGCTATGTCCAGCTATCGCCCCATACCTTTGCTCCCATTTGCATCCAAACTCCTCGAGCAACACGTCCATGCTGAACTTTCCTCTCACTTTGCCTCTCTCTCTTCAACAACCTACAATCTGGCTTCTGTCCCCACCATTCAACTGAGACTGCCCTGACCAAAATTACTAACGACTTAATTACAGCCAATTCTCTATACTCCTCCTTCTAGACCTGTCCTCTGCCTTCGACACAGTTGACCACTGCTTCCTACTGCAGATCCTCTCTTCCTTTGGGGTTAAAGACCTCGCCCTATCTTGGATCTCCTTATACCTTACCAACCGCACATTTTGAGTCTCCTACTCCCATACTACCTCTTCATCTCGCCCCCTCTCTGTTGGTGTCCCTCAAGGCTCTGTCCTTGGGCCCTTACTCTTCTCAATCTATACACTCGGCCTGAGAACTCATAAGGTCCTATGGCTTCCAGTACCATCTATATGCTGATGACCTCAGATCTACCTCTCTGGCCCAGATGTCACCTCTCTGCTTTCCAGATTCCCAGAGTGTCTATCAGCCATATCCTCCTCCTTCTCCTCTCGTTTCCTCAAGCTCAATGTGGACAAACCTGAACTAATTATCTTTCCTCCATCTCGCATATCTTCCCTATATGATCTATCAAAATAAATGAAATCGCCTTTTCCCGTCCCCAAAATCCGCTGCCTCGGAGTAACCCTGGATTCCGCCCGGTCCTTCAAACCGCACATCCAAGCTCTCACCACCTCCAGCTCAAAAATATTTCCAGAATCCGTCCTTTCCTCAACCCTTACTCTACCAAAATGCTTGTGCATGCCCTAATCATCTCACGCCTTGACTACTGCAACATCCTCCTCTGTGCCCTACCTTCTAACACTCTCGCACCCCACCAGTCCGTCCTTAACTCTGCTGCCCGACTAATTAATCTCTCTCCTCGCTACACTCCTGCTTCCCCTCTTTGCAAATCCCTTCACTGGCTCCCAATTTCCCAGCGTATAAAGTTTAAACTACTAACACTGACCTACAAAGCCATCCATAACCTTTCTCCTTTGTATATTTCCAAACTAATCTCTCAATATCTTCCCTCACGTAATCTCCGGTCCTCCCAAGACCTCCTTCTCTCTTCCACACTTATTCGCTCCTCATCCAATCGCCTCGAAGACTTCTCCCGAATATCCCCCATCCTCTGGAATTCTGTGCCCCAACACGTCCGGTTATCCACATTTGGATCCTTCAAAGAAAACCTGAAAACCCATCTCTTCAAAGCTTACAACCTGTAATGACCACACGGCCACCTCAACACCATCGGAGCTACTGCAACCCCCCGACCTGCTGTCCTTCCTCATAATCCTGTAGAATGTAAGCCCGCAAGGGCAGGGTCATCTCCCCTCTGCATCAGTCTGTCATTGTTAGTTTGTTTACTGTGATATTTGTATTTTGATGTAACCCCTTCTCATGTACAGCACCATGGAATAGTTCTATATAAATAAATAATAGTAAATATAGAGGTGTTATCAGTCATTGTACAGGAGGTGAGCTGTGATATTACCTATTGTGAATGATGGATCCTGTGTTATCTACTGTATATACACTTTGTGCAGCATTATCAGGCAAGTTGTATTTTAGAGGATTATTTTTATTATTCATCAACAACTATGTTCTCAATCAACCCAAAAGACTGAAATATCAAAGCTTAATATTTTTGGAAGTTGGAGTGTTTGTTTTTTTTTAGCTTTGGCTATCTTAGGAGGATATCTGTTTGTGCAGGTAACTATTACTGTGCAGAATTATTAGGCAACTTAATAAAAACGAAATATATTCCCATCTCACTTGATTATTTTCACCAGGTAAACCAATATAACTGCACAAAATTTAGAAATAAACATTTCTGACATGCAAAAACAAAACCCCCCAAAATTAGTGACCACTATAACCCCCTTTCTTTCTGATGACACTCAGCAGCCTCCATCCATAGATTGTCAGTTGCTTGATCTGTTTACGATGAACATTGCGTGCAGCAGCCACCACAGCCTCCAGACACTGCTCCGAGAGGTGGACTGTTCTCCCTCACTGTAGATCTCACATTTTATGAGGGACCACAGGTTCTCTATGGGGTTCAGATCAGGAGAACAAGGGGGCCATGTCATTATCTTTTCTTCTTTGAGACCTTTATTGGTCAGCCACGCTGTGGAGTAGTTGGAGGCATGTGATGGAGCATTGTCCTGCAGGAAAATCATGATTTTCTTGAACCATACCGACTTCTTCCTGTACCACTGCTTGAAGTTGTCTTCCAGAAACTGGCAGTAGGTCTGGGAGTTGAGCTTCACTCCATCCTCAACCAGAAAAGGTCCCACAAGTTCATCTTTGATGATCCCAGCCCATACCAGTTCCCCACCTCCACCTTGCTGGCGTCTGAGTCGGAGTGGAGCTCTCTGCCCTTTACTGATCCAGCCTCTGGCCCATCAAGAGTCACTATCATTTCATCAGTCCATAAAACCTTTGAAAAGTCAGTCTTAAGATATTTCTTGGCCCAGTCTTGACGTTTTATCTCATGTTTCTTGTTCACAGGTGGTCGTTTTTCAGCCTTCCTTACCTTGGCCATATCCCTGAGTATCGCACACCTTGTGCTTTTTGTTACTCCAGTAACGTTGCAGCTCTGAAATACGGCAAAACTGGTGCAAATGGCATCTTGGCAGCTTCACGCTTTCTGCAACCCTGTTGGCTATTTGCCATGAAACGCTTGATTGTTCGGTGATCACGCTTCAAAAGTTTGGCAATGTCAAGACTGCTGCATCCCTCTGGAAGACATCTCACAATTTTGGACTTTTTAGAGCCCGTCAAACCTCTCTTCTGACCCATTTTGCCACAGGGAAGGAAGTTGCCTAATAATTACACACACCTTATATAGGGTTTTGATATCATTAGACAACACCCCTCCTCATTACAGAGATGCACATCACCTGATTTACTTAATTGGTAGTTGGGTCTCAAGCCTGAACAGCTTGGAGTAGGACAACATGAATAAAAAGTATCATGTGATCAAAATACAACTTGGCTAATAATTCTGCACAGTGTATAGAGAGGTGTTATCAGTCATTGTACAGGAGGAGGAGGAGGTGAGCTGTGACATCACCTATTGTGAATGGTGGATCCTGTGTTATCTACTGTATATAGAGGTGTTATCAGTCATTGTACAGGAGGAGGAGGTGAGCTGTGACATCACCTATTGTGAACGGTGGATCCTGTGTTATCTACTGTATATAGAGGTGTTATCAGTCATTGTACAGGAGGAGGAGGTGAGCTGGGACATCACCTATTGTGAATGGTGGATCCGGTGTTATCTACTGTATATAGAGCTGTTATCAGTCATTGTACAGGAGGAGGAGGTGAGCTGTGACATCACCTATTGTGAATGGTGGATCCGGTGTTATCTACTGTATATAGAGCTGTTATCAGTCATTGTACAGGAGGAGGAGGTGAGCTGTGACATCACCTATTGTGAATGGTGGATCCTGTGTTATCTACTGTATATAGAGGTGTCATCAGTCATTGTACAGGAGGAGGAGGTGAGCTGGGACATCACCTATTGTGAATGGTGGATCCTGTGTTATCTACTGTATATAGAGATGTTATCAGTCATTGTACAGGAGGAGGTGGAGGTGAGCTGTGACATCACCTATTGTGTAGGGTGGATCCTGTGTTATCTACTGTATATAGAAATGTTATCAGTCATTGTACAGGAGGAGGAGGTGAGCTGTGACAACACCTATTGTGAATGGTGGATCCTGTGTTATCTACTGTATATAGAGGTTATCAGTCATTGTACAGGAGGAGGAGGTGAGCTGTAACATCCCCTATTGTGAATGATGGATCCTGTGTTATATACTGTATATAGAGGTTATCAGTCATGGTAATCTAGTGTGAGGATAATGGTGACTGAGAAGAGAGCTCTACAGAACATGGAAGTACCAGAATAAGATTAAGCTCAGTGGAGAAAACGGCAAAATTTCAGATTTTTTTTAAAATTATGAACAGGGATAAAATTTCAGAAAAAAGAAAAACCAACCAGGAGACAACCATGTTTTTTTATTATTATTTTTAGATGAAAATGACTTCTCCCCCCAATAGTTGATGACTTAGAAGACAATCTATACTTTTCAGGACACTGTAGTGTGCCAGTGAACGGCCACTGGACAGCCCCATACATATTAAAGAAGGAGGGAGCAGAAAATAATCTGATGTGTATAGGTGTCCAGCCCCTTCCCAGGCAGTTAGGGTGGGAGTGAGCATTTTACGTTTGAACATTCAATCACTGACACATGCACGCTCGCCTAAACCGAGCGTGCATGTACGGTATATAACATGGAGTTAGGATCGCTGGCAGCCGTTAGCTAAGGCTAATAGTACAGCAGCTTTATAGGAGAGACAGAATATACACCCGACATCCTGGGATTAGAGTTTTGTGGACTCTACGTTAGTTCCAGAACTGAAAAACAAAACAAAAAAATCACAGACCACCTCTCCCTTGCTTGAAATGGCTGATAGTGAACAATAAACAGCATTTTTCAGAGATATTCAACAAGCCTGTCATTAAAGAGCAGTTCTGTAAATGGCACTGATATGATCATTCCCTTTAAGCCACCCATTGCAATTCCACCATCAACCACAAGGGGGCAGCTGGAAGTAAATCAGGACCAATTAAAAACATTCAAAATACAAAACATTTTTTAAAAAAAAAACTCAGCGCGGCTTTAGTGTTTAATACTCCAATTCCAAAATAAAAAAATATATATTATAAATACCAAAGCAATATATATTTATGTATATACACATCACGTTACATTATTTCCTGGAACAAACACTCAGCTCGTATTTTTGTAAGAAATATATTTTATTTTTTTCCGACACCACAGCCCTGGCAAGTGGTTTTGTACCAAATTTAATGGAGATTACACAGAATGTTTTAACGCTGGGGGGGTAAGAGGGACAAGAGGAAGAGTGAAAAAATAACCGTCACAAAATGAGAGAGAAAAAAATATATAATATATAATATATATATATAATATAAATCCCACAACTGGTTTTTCCACTCCCACATCATGAATCACGGGATCGCTCGGAGACAGGATGAACTGGAGATAACTGCATATGGTCTCACTGTCCATGTATGTAACAGCAGAAAGTCTGGCTTCTTGGAGAAAAGAAAAAAAAAAAAAAGTGCATGAGGGGGTGGGGATGACAAAAAAAAAAAATTACAAAAATGAAAAAAAAAATTGCAGCTTTAGTCTTAGTTTTTAGCCTCCCTCCCACATACACACAAAAAAAAGTAGACGATAAGCAACAGATCTGGAGGGAGCAAAACAAAAAAGTAAAAATAAAAAAATTGTAGTAAAATGATTGTTGTATTTGCTCTCCATAATTTTAATTTTTTTTTACATTTTTTTTTTTCTAAGATTTTTATAAAGAAAGGAGATTGCCTAACTGGACTTTAGTCATTTGTGCTTTTTTTTTTTTCTTTAATAATACTCTTTTTTTTTCTGTATGAGGTTTTAGTTTGGTTTACTATACACCGGAGTTTAAAAAAAAAAAAAAGAGGAAATAAAAGTAACAAGAATTTGACGACAGATTATCAGTTCCTTTCCCCTCCCCCCAAAATAAAAAAAAAAGAAAGTAAACAGCATTGAATGGATTTAATCTCCTCTCACAAAGACTAAGACGCCTCTGCTAAAATCCCTTTTACAATATTGTACAGTACACAAAAAAATAAAAAAGATGAACCAGGTGCCTGGAAGAAGCCAATCCAAACGACGTAAACATACAGGATGGTGCAACTCATGACAAATGGCAAATTCTCAAAAAACAGCTACTGATTTTTTTATGGTTTTTTTTTTTTAATTTTTTGATTTGTTTTTTTTTTCCGTTTTTTTTTTTTGTAATTCCCCCAAAAGCAGGTGCCATCATGGGATACCCAAGTCCACAAAAATATTTTTTTTAAAATAAAATCTTAAAAAAAAACAAAAAAAAAACACCTTGGATAAATGAAAGCAATGCTCAGACAGTTTCATACATTCTTGAGTTTCCTCCAAAATTGACAATTTGGGTCTTTTTTTTTTTTTTCCAACCTATTGCATGGCCAAGTGTGACTCCTTATATGTTAAGATTCCTCAAGAGATCATCTCACGTCTACAATTTTTGTAAGAAGTAGTTCAGGGTTTTTTTTTTTGTTTTTTTAATTTTTGTAGCAGCTTTTAAAACATCATGTTCCCCGCGTTCCCAGGCCCTTGGCTGAAACCACCCATCCCGACATCAGCAGGCATTCCTCGGGGTCGCATCTGTGGGGGGATCATGAGGTTTTGTTGAGGTCCCATCATCCCCTGCATGGACATTAGCATGTTCGGAGAGCCCACAGGGCCGGGGTGACTGTAGAGAACTCCGGGCATCCGTTCCTTCCCTGGCATCATCCCCACCCCTCCCGGGTTCCCCATCATAGTTAGTTGGCCAGGCATCCCGGATTGTGCTGGTGACATCATGCGATGGTGAGGTCCCATCATACCTTGCTGCATAAAACCTGGAGGCCTCATAGAACTGTGACCGGGCATTTCCACCACCGGGCCAGGTCCTCCCATGCCGGCCATTGAGAGACCCATTCTTGTGTTGGGTTCTCCCATCATGGCGGGCAAATGTGAAAAACCGGGTCCTTGTTGAGGCTTTCTGCCTGGAACTTCCCCACGAGGGAAATACTGCAGTGTTTGACTGGGTTTCTCGGATGGAATAATCCTTGACAGGTCAAACTCAGGGATGCCCGACGCCCCTGGTCGTATGACTTCCTGTAGGTCCGGGTCAGCGAAAACTGAAGGCATATTATTTCCCATAACGGCAAAGGAATCCGGCCCCGCTGGACAACCCGCCTTGCAAAGCACAGACTCCGCATTCGGGGGCAGGTTGCCCGGGCGGCCTAAAGGTCCGTCTCCCGGAAAGCCCATTCCGGGCTGAAAGTTTCCCTGCCCCCCGTTAGGGCCGTTGTGAGGAAAAGGGACTTGTGGAGGTGACTGAACTGGCGGAAATCCTTGGGCAAAAGCCATGCGTCCCTGAGGCACCATGGGGGGTTCTTGAGACCCGTGAGCCATCATGGCATTGTGTGGCATCATTCCTGCACCCATCGGGCCTCCGTGAGGTTGTACATTGGGTGGCATGGCATTTGGTGAGGGCATCTGACCGCCGTGGGAAAGAGGCTGCGTCATACCCATCGGGCTTAGAGTCGGCATGGAAACACCGTGAGGACCGGGCATCTTTGATGGGTTTTGGGGATTCATGACCATACCTAAAAAAGAAAAAAAAAAAAGTCACATGAGCGAGGAAAGAACGGGCACCATCATTACCCCAGCATTTACTCTGTACATGCATGTGACCGCTGCAGCCAACCACTGATCGGCATAATAAGGACCAATGGGGACCATCAGGAGCGGTCCTGCTGGATTTCTGTTTTATTGTTACATTTCATACATTCTGTGCTGTTACAATAAAAAAAGTTACCACCTATAAATGACCAAAAGTATTTGAACCTCGACGACCTCCAGTTTTATTTTTGCAAACAAAATCACTTTTTTAAGCTTTTAGGGTCTAAGTAAAAAAAATAATAATAATTAAGTGACAAATTAAGTCTGGTGCTATTTGTCAACATCTTTTCCACGAAATTCTTCAAAATGGCTCTTGAATTTTGTGCAAAATAAAGTTTTTTTTGTATCTACTGTTTAGTGGTTTATTTTGGTGCAAAAAGTGATAAATTCCGATAAATGTTGTAAAATTTGATTAAAATCTTTAGCCGCACACTAAGGGAGGGGGAAAAAAAAAAAAGTGGCATCTTTTTAAGTCTCCATTGATGAATGAAACCAAAACAGCCAAAAGGCGCAAACCCTGCGCATGATGAACAAATTAAAAAAAAAACCCCACAAAAGACAAATATAAAATAAAAAAAAAGATACAAATGAAAGAAAAGGTGAAAATGAAAAAAGGCGAAAAACTAGACAAAAAGAAAAAAAAAGGTTAAAAAAAAATCTGAAATTGAAAAACTTTTTTTTTTTTTTACTGCCTCCCTCTACTTTTCTGCTTTCTTACTGTAAGAGCTGTAACTGTTTCCTGGGGACGATATAGTCCTGAATGTCGCCGTTCCCATTACCATATAATGTACTGAAATAAATTATGTGGGGGAAATGGTGGAAAAGGACAGCAGGAAAAAAAAAAGGAGGAAGAAAAGAAGGAAGAAGTTGTAGATTTTCATAAAGAAACTAAAACCATGGTGGCCACGACAGCCCGCGGGCACTTATGTACTGTGGTGACCTAAGGACACGTACTCACCGCAGGCCTAGCGCTATTTTTGGTCCCCCTGCCCCCACAATAACAGTGGTCCCCTCAGACGGCGCCCACGTACCTGACATGTTATTCATAGGTGGCAGATTGGGCGAGCGGGCAGGAGGGGAATCGTCATCTGAACTGGCCACCGTCTTGATGGCGTCGTGGTACAGAGGCGTAGAACTGGGCATGGCGAACTTCGACATCCTAGACATCATAATGGAGAGCGGGTTCTGGGACAGGGTGGGCTCGGGTGCCATCGTGTAGTTAGTGTTGGAGGGAAGACTTCCAGGATGATTTATCGGAGCGGGCTGGCTGACTGGTGGAGCGGGCCCTCCTGTCAGGGGAGAGACACAGTGAATGGAGGCAGAGAAAGCAGGGAGCCCAGCAGGTCACTGGGATCATGAAACATGGCTACGGGCGGCCGCGGCAGAACCTCGCCCCGCGACCCTCAACCCCCCCGGCAGAACCTCGCCCCACGACCCTCAACCCCCCCCCCCCCCCCCCCCCCCCGGCAGAACCTCGCCCCGCGACCCTCGGCCCCTGCAGAACCTCACCCAGCACCCCACGGCCCCTGCAGAACCTCACCTTGCAACCCTCGGCCCTGCAGAACCTCACCCAGCAACCCACGGCCCCCCTGCAGAACCTCACCCAGCAACCCACGGCCCCTGCAGAACCTCACCCTGCAACCCTCGGCCCCTGCAGAACCTCACCCTGCAACCCTCGGCCCCTGCAGAACCTCACCCAGCAACCACGGCCCCTGCAGAACCTCACCCTGCAACCCTCGGCCCCTGCAGAACCTCACCTTGCAACCCTCGGCCCCTGCAGAACCTCACCTTGCAACCCTCGGCCCCTGCAGAACCTTACCCAGCAACCCTCGGCCCCTGCAGAACCTCGCCCTACAACCCTCGGCCCCTGCAGAACCTCACCCAGCAACCCTCGGCCCCTGCAGAACCTCACCCTACAACCCTCGGCCCCTGCAGAACCTCACCCTGCAACCCTCGGCCCCTGCAGAACCTCACCCAGCAACCCACGGCCCCTGCAGAACCTCACCCTGCAACCCTCGGCCCCTGCAGAACCTCACCCAGCAACCCACGGCCCCTGCAGAACCTCACCCAGCAACCCTCGGCCCCTGCAGAACCTCACCCTGCAACCCTCGGCCCCTGCAGAACCTCACCCAGCAACCACGGCCCCTGCAGAACCTCACCCTGCAACCCTCGGCCCCTGCAGAACCTCACCCAGCAACCCACGGCCCCTGCAGAACCTCACCTTGCAACCTTCGGCCCCTGCAGAACCTTACCCAGCAACCCTCGGCCCCTGCAGAACCTCGCCCTACAACCCTCGGCCCCTGCAGAACCTCACCCTACAACCCTCGGCCCCTGCAGAACCTCACCCTACAACCCTCGGCCCCTGCAGAACCTCACCCTGCAACCCTCGGCCCCTGCAGAACCTCACCCTGCAACCCTCGGCCCCTGCAGAACCTCACCCAGCAACCCTCGGCCCCTGCAGAACCTCACCCTGCAACCCTCGGCCCCTGCAGAACCTCACCCAGCAACCCACGGCCCCTGCAGAACCTCACCCTGCAACCCTCGGCCCCTGCAGAACCTCACCTTGCAACCCTCGGCCCCTGCAGAACCTCACCCAGCAACCCACGGCCCCTGCAGAACCTCACCCAGCAACCCACGGCCCCTGCAGAACCTCACCCAGCAACCCACGGCCCCTGCAGAACCTCACCCTGCAACCCTCGGCCCCTGCAGAACCTCACCCTGCAACCCTCGGCCCCTGCAGAACCTCACCCAGCAACCACGGCCCCTGCAGAACCTCACCCTGCAACCCTCGGCCCCTGCAGAACCTCACCCAGCAACCCACGGCCCCTGCAGCACCTCACCTTGCAACCCTCGGCCCCTGCAGAACCTCACCCTGCAACCCTCGGCCCCTGCAGAACCTTACCCAGCAACCCTCGGCCCCTGCAGAACCTCACCCTACAACCCTCGGCCCCTGCAGAACCTCACCCAGCAACCCTCGGCCCCTGCAGAATCTCACCCTACAACCCTCGGCCCCTGCAGAACCTCACCCAGCAACCCTCGGCCCCTGCAGAACCTCACCCTACAACCCTCGGCCCCTGCAGAACCTCACCCTGCAACCCTCGGCCCATGCTAAACATGCAAATCCTCTCATGCGTATCTCAGCTGCTGCAGACCTTCTTAAAAGGGAATGCATCATCAAAAATGACCTATTCTTTAACTCAGGGTTGTGTTAAATATACTTATTTTAATAAAATCTGCGTTAAAAATAAAAAATTAGAAATCTTGCAATTCCCACACCGACCACAGAAAATTATTAGACTCTTCCTTCGGTCTCAGGAAATTCGAGTGTACACTAGCAGCAATGAAGTGACTGACCCCCGATATATGGCAGCATCTACTGAGCGTGTGCAAAGGTGATTGTGAAGGGAGAGGGAGGAGGTGAGCTGTGACATCACTAATTGTGAACGGAGTCTCGTGTATTATCTACTGTGTGCGGTGGCATGTTAAAGTTTGGGCACCCGTGGTCCAAATTACTGTTATTGTGAACAGTTAACCCCTTAATGGCCGCCAATACGTCTTTATCCTGACCTGAGATATGAGAGGACAGCCTCCCCATACAGGGGACAATCCCGCAGCCGTCAGCTAGACACTACAGCTGACACCCTGCTGCATCAGCCGCGATCAGTATTTCGGGTGGTGCGCTGGCGATCGTCGCCGAGCGTCTGCCGATTCTGACAGCTGACACCCGGCACTAAGTCCCAGGAGCGGTCACAGACAGTTCCCGGCAATTTAATCCTCGAAATGCTGTGATCGAACACGATCGCAGCATTGCGGGTGCCGGTAGAAGACTGACAGCCCCTCTGCCTTTGGATCGGAAACCCCGCGGCGTGACGCGGGGTCCCGATCATTGCCATGGTGATGACATCCGGGTGACCAGAGCTAGGAAACTTGCTGATCACGCCCAGTGCAAGATTAGCAACTCTCCCCATCAGTGCAGAGCTGACAGTTTCTACAGCATGGGGATGCTGCTGCATCCCCATACTATACAAGCAATCAGACTGCAAAAAAATGATTAGTCCCAACAACGGGACAAAGTAAAAAAGTTTAAAAAAAAGTTTTTAAATTGTAAAAATATTTAAAAAATAAATAAAAAAAAAAAAGATACTGTATCTATAAATATTTGAATGAAAATAAACAATAAAAGTAGACATTTGGTATCGCTGCATCCCACTGTCCCACTAGTTAACCCCTTTAGTGATCATTAAAAAAAAAAACAAGGCAAAAAAATAATACTTTATCATACTGCTGAACAAATAGTGGAAGAAAACGCAATAAAAAAAAAGACGGATATAAATAAAGATGGAACGACTGAAAACCTTGGCTCGCAAAAAACAAACCGCCATACAGCTCCTTCAGCGGAAAAAAAAAAAAAAAAAAATAGCAATAAGCGGATGCAAAAATAATGTTGTTCATAAAATAGTTTTTATTGTATAAAAACGCCAAAACATGGAAAAAAAAAAGAAAAAGATATAAATGAGGTATCGCTGCAATCGTACTGACCCAAAGAATAAAACGGCTTTATCAATTTTACCACACAAGAAACGGCATAACCCCCCCGCAAAAAAAATTCCTGAATTGCTGGTTTCTGTTCAATCTGTTCAAAAATCGGAATAGAAAGCGATTAACCCCTTGACCCCCAAGGGTGGTTTACACGTTAATGACCGGACCAATCTTTACAATTCTGACCACTGTCCCTTTATGAGGTTATAACTCTGGAACACTTCCATGGATCCCGGTGATTCTAACATTGTTTTCTCGTGACATATTGTACTTCATGATAGTGGTAAAAAAATAAAAAACGGAAATTTGGCAAAAATGTTGAAAATTTCGCAATTTTCCAACTTTGAATTTTCATGCCCTTAAATCACAGAGATATGTCACACAAAATACTTAATAAGTAACATCTCCCACATGTCTACTTTACATCAGCACAATTTTGGAACCAAATTTTTTTGTTGTTATTGAGTTATAAGGGTTAAAAATTGACCAGCAATTTCTCATTTTTACAACACCATTTTTATTTTATTTTTTAGGGACCACATCTCATTTGAAATCACTTTGACTGAAAATACCCAAGTGTGACACCATTCTAAAAACTGCACCCCTCAAGGTGCTCAAAACCACAATCAAGAAGTTTATTAACCCTTCAGGTGCTTCACAGGAATTCTTGGAATGTTTAAAAAAAAGAATGAACATTTAACTTTTTTTTCACCAAAAATTTACTTGAGATCCAATTTGTTTTATTTTACCAAGGGTAACAGGAGAAATTGGACCCCAAAAGTTGTTGTGCAATTTCTCCCAAGTACGCCGATACCCCATATGTGGGGGTAAACCACTGTTTAGATGCATGGCAAAGCTCAAAAGGGAAGGAGCGCCATTTGACTTTTTCAACGCAGAATTGGCTGGAATGATCGGAAGCCATGTTGCGTTTGGAGAGCCCCTGATGTGCCTAAACAGTGCAAACCCCCCAATTCTAACTCCAACCCTAACCCCCACCCTAACCCCAACACACCCCTAACCCCAACCGTAAACGTAATCCAAACCCTAACCCCATCTCTAGCCCCAACACTAACTGGAAAATAGAAATAAATACATTTTTTTAATTTCATTATTTCTCCCTAACTAAGGGGGTGATGAAGGGGGGTTTGATTTACTTTTATAGCGGGTTTTTGTTTGGCAGCTGTCACACACTAAGGCTACTTTCACACTAGCGTTAACTGCAATACGTCGCAAATGCGTCGTTTTGCCGAAACTACGCATCCAGCAAAAGTTCTTGCTGGATACGTTTTTTCGTCATAGACTAACATTAGCGACGCATTTGCGACGCATTGCCAAAAGGTGCGTCCGTTTTGCGACGCTTTGGCGTGTGGTAGCGGACCGTCGGGAGAAAAAAACCTTACATGTAACGTTTTTTGCTCCCGACGGTCCGCTTTTTCCGACCGCGCATGCGCGGCCGGAACTCCGCCCCCACCTCCCCGCACTTCCCCGCACCTCACAATGGGGCAGCGGATGCGTGGGAAAATGCATCCGCTGCCCCCGTTGTGCGGCGGAGACCACGCTAGCGTCGGGAACTTCGGCCCGACGCACAGCGACGGGTTGTTCCCGACGCTAGTGTGAAAGTAGCCTAAAAGACGCTTTTTATTGCAAAAAAATATTTTTTGCGTCACCACATTTTGAGCGCGATAATTTTTCCATATTTTGGCCCACAGAGTAATGCGAGGTCTTGTTTTTTGCGGGACGAGTTGACGTTTTTATTGGTACCATTTTTTTGGGAGGCAGAATGAACAAAAAACAGCAATTCATGAACTTATTTTGGGTGGGGCGTTTATACCGTTCCGCGTGTGGTAAAATTGATAAACCAGTTTTATTCTTCGGGTCAGTACGATTACAGCGATACTTCATTTATATGATTTTTATCGGTTTTTTTTGTTTGCTTTTTTTTTACTTTTTTCTACATTGTCCCAGGGGGGGGCACATCACTGTATAAAGTCAGATCGCTGATCTGACACTTTGCACAGCACTGTGTCAGATCAGCGATCTGACAGGCAGTGTAGGAGGCTTCTCAGCGCCTGCTCTCAGCAGGCACAGAGAAGCCACCTCCCTGCAGGACCCAGCAGCCATCTTGGATCCAGGGGCCTGCAGGGAGGAGACCCTCGGAACAAAGCGATCACATTGCGTTGTTCTGAGGGTCTCAGGGAAGCCTGCAGGGAGCCCCCTCCCTGTGCGATGCATCCCTATGCCACCGGAATCTTGTTTGATCGCAGTGTCCCGGAGGTTAACGTGTCGGGAGCGGTCCGTGACCACTCCTGGCACATAGTGCCGAATGTCAGCTGTGATAATCAGCTGATACCTGGCTGCGCTCCCCCGTGAGCGCGGCTGATCGCGTATGACATACTATCCCGTCCATGGGAATTAAGTCTCATGTCACATGCACGTGATAGTACGTCCGATGGCAGAAAGGGGTTAACCCCTTCATGACCCCAGCTTTTTTTGGTTTTGCGTTTTCTTTTTCGCTCCCCTTCTTCCCAGAGCCATAACTTTTTTACTTTTTTGTCAATATGGCCATGTGAGGGCTTATTTTTTGTGGGACGGGCTTATTTTTTGCCGGAGCCCACATCAAAGCGGGGGTTGTGGCCTCAGAAAGGGGTTAAAAATAAAAAAAAGTAATGTGCCCAAAAATGATACCAATAAAAAAGTCAACTCGTCCCGCCAAAAACAAGACCTCACAACTGTCGGCAAAAATATGTAAAAATTATAGCTCAACATATGGAGATGCAAAAACTATTTTTTTGCAATAAATAGCACCTTTTAGTGCAACAACAGCCGAACATAAAAACCTGATATAAATCCGGTATCGCTGTAATCGCACCAACCCAAAGAATAAAAAGTCACCTAATCACTTATACCGTATGAGGACCGGCATAAAAAAAATAAATAAAACCAATTCTTCACCTGCAGTTGATTTTTTAATTCTGCGTCCCAAGGATCGCAGTAAGACTCGGTGCACATTTATCTTGCGCTCTGCGCTTAGCGCTTACACAGGGGTTTATGTGTAAAATGGGGTCACTTATGGGGGGGGGGGTTCTGGCACCTCATGGGCTATACCAGTGGGTCATGGCACCTGCAAACCATAACAGTAAAATCTGGCGCTCCTTCCCTTCTGAGGCTTGCACTGTATCTGAAAAATATTTCCCAATTACATGTATGGCATTGGCGCACTCAGGAAAAAATGGACCATAGTAAAAATCCCATTAGCCCATAGAAAAATGAAAAACTTGGGGCTAAAACAACATTTTAGTGGTAAAAATGTAATTTATCTTTCCTCACCCCTCAGTGGTATAAAATTCTGTGAGGCACATGTGGCGTCAATATGATCACTGCACCCCTAGATGAAATCATTGGGGAGTATAGTTTGTAAAATGAGTTCACATATAGGGAGGAGGTGTTGTTTGACACATCAGGGGCTCTGCCAATGTCACATGGCACCCTCAAACCAGTCCAGCAAAATCTGAACTCCAATATAGCGAATCATCCCTTCTGAGCTTTGCACTGTGCCTCAAAAGTAGTTTTCCCCCACTTATGGCGTATCGGCATTTCAGGAGAAATTGCACAACAAATTGTATAGCGCAATTTCTTCTGTTACCCTTATGTAAATGCTAAATTTGGGGCCAAAACAACATTTTTTTTTGTGGAGAAAACTTGATTTTTATTTTTTTTTATTTTCACGGCACAACGTTACAAACGTCTATTAAGCACCTGGGCGTTCAAAGTGCTCAGCACACAAATACATTCCCTGAGGGCTCTAGTTTCCAAAATGGTGTCACTTGGGGGGGGGGGGTCCACTGTTTAGGCACATCAGGGGCTCTCCAATTGAGACATGGCATCCGCCAATTATTCCAGCAAATTTTGCATTCAAAAAGTCAAAATGGTTCTCCTTCCCTTCCGAGCCCTGCAGTGCGCCCAAACAGTAGTTTTCCCCCACCTATCGGGTATTGGCATCCTCAGTAGAAATTGCACAACAAATTGTATGGTCCATTTTTTCCTGTTACACTTGTCAAAATAAAAAAAAAATAGGATCTGAAGTAAAAAAATTTGGGAAAAAGTTAAACGCTCATTTTTTTCCCCCACGTTCCAAAAATTCCTGTGAAGCACCTGAAGAGTTAATAAACTTCTTGAATGTGGTTTTGAGCACCCTAAGGGGTGCAGTTTTTAGAATAGTGTCACTTTAGGGTATTTTCTGTTATATTGACCCCTCAAAGTGACTTCAAATGTGATGTGGTCCCTAAAAGAAAAATGTCTTTGTAAATTTTGCTTGAAAAAGGAGGGGGGGGAATCCCTAGTCATCTTTTAAATACCGTATATACTCGAGTATAAGCCGAGATTTTCAGCCCACTTTTTTGGGCTGAAAGTGACCCTCTCGGCTTATACTCGAGTCAGTGTCGGTGTGGGGTCGGTGGGTGAGGGGGAGCGGTGGCTGATACATACACACCTGCTCCTGGCGCGGTCCCTGCATGTCCCATGGTCTCCGGGCAGCTCTTCCTGTGTTCAGCGGTCACGTGGTACCGCTCATTACAGTAATGAATATGCACGCATATTCATTACTGTAATGAGCGGTACGTGACCGCTGAACACAGGAAGATGCCGCTGGCTCCCGGAGACCATCTGACAGTGAGACGCTGCCAGGGACCGCGCCGGGAGCAGGTGAGTATATCAGGGGAGGTGAGCATTGCGCGATATTCACCTTCCTCGTTCCATTGCTGCGCGCTGCTGTCTTCCGTCCTCTGGCTGTGACTGTTCAGGTCAGAGGGCGCGATGACTTGATTAGTGTGCGCGTCACCCTCTGCCTGAACAGTCAGTGCGGAGGATGGAAAGCAGCGCGCAGCGATGGAAGAGGAAGGTGACTATCGCAAGTGCCAGGGGCCTGAGCGAAGAGAGGGGAGTACGTGATTTTTTTTTATTTTAATTGCAGCAACAGCAAATGGGGCCACAATGTATGGAGCATCTCATGGGGCCATAATGTGTGGAGCATCTTATGGGGCCATCAACCTTTATGCAGCACTAGATAGGGCAAATGTTTCTATGGAGCATCTTATGGGGCCATAATGTTTGTGCAGCACTATATGGGGCAAATGTTTCTATGGAGCATCTTATAGGGCCATTATTAACCTTTGTGCAGCATTATATGGGGCATATTTTGTATGGAGCATCTTATGGGGCCATCATGAACTGTATGGAGCATTATATGGGGCTCCTGATTCAATATGGAGATTCAAAAACACTTAAACTACTGATATCCCAATTAATTTTACTTTTATTGGTATCTATTTTTATTTTTGACATTTACCGGTAGTTGCTGCATTTTCCACCCTAGGCTTATACTCGAGTCAATAAGTTTTCCCAGTTTTTTGTGGCAAAATTAGGGGTCTTGGCTTATACTCGAGTATATACGGTATGTTCAAGGGGTGCCGTTTTTAAAATGGGCTTACTTTTACATATAGGACTCCCAAAATCACTTAAAACCTGGAAAGGTCCCTAAAAAAATAAATTTTATAAATTTCTTTGAAAAAAAAAAAAATGAAAAGTTACTCCTACATTTTTAAATCTCCTAAAATGCTAACCAAATAAAATAACATTTTACAAATGGCGCTGATGTGAAGCAAACGAGTGGGAAACGTTATTTATTAAGGTTTTTTATGTGGTATGACTAAGTGGATTAAAGGCATAAGTTTTAAAAAAAAAAAAAATTGCAATTTTTTGAAAGTGTCACATTTCTGATATCTTCTAAAAAAAACAAACCCCACAAACATATCGACCTAAATTTAGCATCATCATAAATTATAATGTGCCACAAAAAAAAAAAAAAAAAAAAAAATCTCAATTACTGGGATTTGTTGAAGCGTTACAGAATTATTACCACAAAGTGACACTGATCAGTTTCCAAAAATTTGGCTCCGTCACTGAGGGGTTAAGCAAGTTGAAGATGAAATTATCTCTAAGAGGACTAAAGTTACAGATGACACATTTCCTCTGTATTTGAGGCAAAATATATAAATATTTTCATTTTTTACACTTTAAAAAACTGCAAAAGGGGCAGATGCAAAAGTTTGGGCGTCCATCCTTCGAGATGTGTGCTCAGATAACTGACCAAGGTTTACAGACCTTAACCCCTTCATGACCCAGCCTATTTTGGCCTTAATGACCTCGCCATTTTTTGCAATTCTGACCAGTGTCCCTTTATGAGGTAATAACTCGGGAACGCTTCAACGGATCGTAGCGGTTCTGAGACTGTTTTTTCGTGACATATTGGGCTTCATGTTAGTGGTAAATTTAGGTCGATAATTTTTGCGTTTATTTGTGGAAAAAAAAAACGGAAATTTGGTGAAAATTTTGCAAATTTCGCAATTTTCAAATTTTGAATTTTTTATTTTGTTAAACCAGAGAGTTATGTGACACAAAATAGTTAATAAATAACATTTCCCACATGTCTACTTTACATCAACAGACTTTTGGAAACAATTTTTTTTTTTTTGCTAGGAAGTTATAAGGGTTAAAATTTGACCAGCGATTTCTCATTTTTACAGCAAAATTTACAAAACCATTTTTTTTTTAGGGACCACCTCACATTTGAAGTTAGTTTGAGGGGTCTATATGGCTGAAAATACCCAAAAGTGACACCATTCTAAAAACTGCACCCCACAAGGTGCTCAAAACCACATTCAAGAAGTTTATTAACCCTTCAGGTGCTTCACAGCAGCAGAAGCAACATGGAAGGAAAAAAATGAACATTTAACTTTTTAGTCACAAAAATTATCTTTTAGCAACAATTTTTTTATTTTACCAAGGGTAAAAGGAGAAACTGGACCCGGAAAGTTGTGGTCCAATTTGTCCTGAGTACGCTGATACCTCACATGTGGGGGTAAACCACTGTTTGGGCGCACGGCAGGGCTCGGAAGGGAAGGGGCGCCATTTGACTTTTTGAATGAAACGTTGGCTCAAATCTTTAGTGGACACCATGTCGCGTTTGCAGAGCCCCTGATGTGCCTAAATATTGGAGCTCCCCCACAAGTGACCCCATTTTGGAAACTAGACCCCCCCAAGTAGCTTATCTAGATGCATAGTGAGCACTTTAAACCCCCAGGTGCTTCAGAAATTGATCCGTAAAAATGAAAAAGTACTTTTTTTTTTTTTTTTTCACAAAAAAGTTCTTTTAGCCTCAATTTGTTCATTTCCACATGGGCAACAGGATAAAATGGATCCTAAAATTTGTTGGGCAATTTCTCCTGAGTACACCGACACCTCACATGTGGGGGTAAACCACTGTTTGGGTGCACGGCAGGGCTCGGAAGGGAAAGAGCGCCATTTTACTTTTTGAATGAAAAATTAGCTCCAATCGTTAGCGGACACCATGTCGCGTTTGGAGAGCCCCTGTGTGCCTAAACATTGGAGCTCCCCCACAAGTGACCCCATTTTGGAAACTAGACCCCCCAAGGAACTTATCTAGATGTGTGGTGAGCACTTTGAACCCCCAAGTGCTTCACAGAAGTTTATAACGCAGAGCTGTGAAAATAAAAAATCATTTTTCTTTGCTCAAAAATAATTTTTAAGCCCGAAATTTTCTATTTTTACAAGGGTAATAGGAGAAATTGGACCCCAAATGTTGTTGTCCAGTTTCTCCTGAGTACGCTGATACCCCATATGTGAGGGTAAACCACTGTTTGGGCACACGTCGGGGCTCGGAAAGGAAGTAGTGACGTTTTGGAATGCAGACTTTGATGGAATGATCTGCGGGCGTCACGTTGCGTTTGCAGAGCCCCTGATGTGCCTAAACAGTAGAAACCCCCCACAAGTGACCCCATTTTGGAAACTAGACCCCCAAAGGAACTTATCTAGATGTGTGGTGAGCACTTTGAACCCCCAAGTGCTTCACAGAAGTTTATAACGCAGAGCTGGGAAAATAAAAAATCATTTTTCCTTCCTCAAAAATGATTTTTTTAGCAAGCAATTTTTTATTTTCCCAAGGGTTACAGGAGAAATTGGACCCCAAAAGTTGTTGTCCAGTTTGTCCTGAGTATGCTGGTACCCCAATATACACCACTATGTACAGTCCCCCAATATACACCACTATGTACAGTCCCCCAATATACAGTACACCACTATGTACAGTCCCCCAATATACAGTACACCACTATGTACAGCCCCCCAATATACACCACTATGTACAGTCCCCCAATATACACCGCTATGTACAGTCCCCCAATATACACCGCTATGTAGTCCCCCAATATACAGTACACCACTATGTACAGTCCCCCAATATACAGTACACCACTATGTACAGTCCCCCAATATACACCGCTATGTACAGTCCCCCAATATACACCACTATGTACAGTCCCCCAATATACAGTACACCACTATGTACAGTCCCCCAATATACAGTACACCACTATGTACAGTCCCCCAATATACACCGCTATGTACAGTCCCCCAATATACACCACTATGTAGTCCCCCAATATACAGTACACCACTATGTACAGTCCCCCAATATACAGTACACCACTATGTACAGTCCCCCAATATACACCGCTATGTACAGTCCCCCAATATACACCACTATGTACAGTCCCCCAATATACACCGCTATGTACAGTCCCCCAATATACACCGCTATGTACAGTCCCCCAATATACATCGCTATGTACAGTCCCCCAGTATACACCACTATGTACAGTCCTCCAATATACACCGCTATGTACAGTCCCCCAATATACACCACTATGTACAGTCCCCCAATATACACCACTATGTACAGTGCCCCAATATACACCACTATGTACAGTCCCCCAATATACACCACTATGTACAGTCCCCCAATATACACCGCTATGTAGTCCCCCAATATACACCACTATGTACAGTCCCCCAATATACATCGCTATGTACAGTCCCCCAATATACACCACTATGTACAGCCCCCCAATATACACCGCTATGTACAGCCCCCCAATATACACCACTATGTACAGTCCCCCAATATACATCGCTATGTACAGTCCCCCAATATACACCGCTATGTACAGTCCCCCAATATACACCACTATGTACAGCCCCCCAATATACAGTACACCACTATGTACAGTCCCCCAATATACATCACTATGTACAGTCCCCCAATATACATCACTATGTACAGTCCCCCAATATACACCACTATGTACAGTCCCCAATATACACCACTATGTACAGTCCCCCCAATATACAGTACACCACTATGTACAGTCCCCCAATATACAGTACACCACTATGTACAGTCCCCCAATATACACCACTATGTACAGCCCCCCAATATACACCACTATGTACAGTCCCCCAATATACAGTACACCACTATGTACAGCCCCCAATATACACCACCATGTACAGCCCCCCAATATACACCACTATGTACAGTCCCCCAATATACAGTACACCACTATGTACAGTCCCCCAATATACACCACTATGTACAGTCCCCCAATATACACCACTATGTACAGTCCCCCAATATACAGTACACCACTATGTACAGTCCCCCAATATACACCACTATGTACAGTCCCCCAATATACACCACTATGTACAGTCCCCCAATATACACCACTATGTACAGTCCCCCAATATACAGTACACCACTATGTACAGTCCCCCAATATACACCACTATGTACAGTCCCCCAATATACACCACTATGTACAGTCCCCCAATATACACCACTATGTACAATCCCCCAATATACACCGCTATGTAGTCCCCCAATATACACCACTATGTACAGCCCCCAATATACACCGCTATGTACAGTCCCCCAATATACATCGCTATGTACAGTCCCCCAATATACACCGCTATGTACAGTCCCCCAATATACACCACTATGTACAGTCCCCCCAATATACAGTACACCACTATGTACAGTCCCCCAATATACACCATCATGTACAGTCCCCCAATATACACCGCTATGTACAGTCCCCCAATATACACCACTATGTACAGTCCCCCAATATACAGTACACCACTATGTACAGTCCCCCAATATACACCATCATGTACAGTCCCCCAATATACACCGCTATGTACAGTCCCCCAATATACACCACTATGTACAGTCCCCCCAATATACAGTACACCACTATGTACAGTCCCCCAATATACACCATCATGTACAGTCCCCCAATATACACCACTATGTACAGTCCCCCAATATACATCACTATGTACAGTCCCCCAATATACATCACTATGTACAGTCCCCCAATATACAGTACACCACTATGTACAGCCCCCCAATATACACCACTATGTACAGCCCCCCAATATACACCGCTATGTACAGTCCCCCAATATACACCGCTATGTACAGTCCCCCAATATACAGTACACCACTATGTACAGTCCCCCAATATACACCGCTATGTAGTCCCCCAATATACACCACTATGTACAGCCCCCCAATATACACCACTATGTACAATCCCCCAATATACACCGCTATGTAGTCCCCCAATATACACCACCATGTACAGTCCCCCCAATATACACCACTATGTACAGCCCCCAATATACACCGCTATGTACAGTCCCCCAATATACATCACTATGTACAGTCCCCCAATATACACCGCTATGTACAGTCCTCCAATATACACCGCTATGTACAGTCCCCCAATATACACCACTATGTACAGTCCCCCCAATATACAGTACACCACTATGTACAGCCCCCCAATATACACCACTATGTACAATCCCCCAATATACACCGCTATGTAGTCCCCCAATATACACCACCATGTACAGTCCCCCCAATATACACCACTATGTACAGCCCCCAATATACACCGCTATGTACAGTCCCCCAATATACACCACTATGTACAGTCCCCCAATATACACCGCTATGTACAGTCCTCCAATATACACCGCTATGTACAGTCCCCCAATATACACCACTACGTACAGTCCCCCCAATACAGTACACCACTATGTACAGCCCCCCAATATACACCACTATGTACAATCCCCCAATATACACCGCTATGTAGTCCCCCAATATACACCACCATGTACAGTCCCCCCAATATACACCACTATGTACAGCCCCCAATATACACCGCTATGTACAGTCCCCCAATATACACCACTATGTACAGTCCTCCAATATACACCACTACGTACAGTCCCCCCAATATACAGTACACCACTATGTACAGTCCCCCGGCACAGGGATGACCATGGAAACTGTGGCTCTGGACTAATTCCACCAGCAGAATAGTGAGTGCAGCTCTGGAGTATAATACAGGAGGTAACTCCGGATCAGTAATGTAATGTATGTACACAGTGACTGCACCAGCAGAATAGTGAGTGCAGCTCTGGAGTATAATACAGGATGTAACTCAGGATCAGTAATGTAATGTATGTACACAGTGACTGCACCAGCAGAATAGTGAGTGCAGCTCTGGAGTATAATACAGGATGTAACTCAGGATCAGTAATGTAATGTATGTGCACAGTGACTGCACCAGCAGAATAGTGAGTGCAGCTCTGGGGTATAATACAGAAGGTAACTCAGGATCAGTAATGTAATGTATGTACACAGTGACTGCACCAGCAGAATAGTGAGTGCAGCTCTGGGGTATAATACAGGATGTAACTCAGGAACAGTAATGTAATGTATGTACACAGTGACTGCCCCAGCAGAATAGTGAGTGCAGCTCTGGGGTATAATACAGGATGTAACTCAGGATCAGTAATGTAATGTATGTACACAGTGACTGCACCAGCAGAATAGTGAGTGCAGCTCTGGAGTATAATACAGGATGTAACTCAGGATCAGTAATGTAATGTATGTACACAGTGACTGCACCAGCAGAATAGTGAGTGCAGCTCTGGAGTATAATACAGGATGTAACTCAGGATCAGTAATGTAATGTATGTACACAGTGACTGCACCAGCAGAATAGTGAGTGCAGCTCTGGAGTATAATACAGGATGCAACTCAGGATCAGTAATGTAATGTATGTACACAGTGACTGCACCAGCAGAATAGTGAGTGCAGCTCTGGAGTATAATACAGGATGTAACTCAGGATCAGTAATGTAATGTATGTACACAGTGACTGCACCAGCAGAATAGTGAGTGCAGCTCTGGAGTATAATACAGGAGGTAACTCAGGATCAGTAATGTATGTACACAGTGACTGCACCAGCAGAATAGTGAGTGCAGCTCTGGGGTATAATACTGGATAAGTAATGTGAATATATATGATGACATCAAACAATAAAGTCTTCTGTACCAAACCTTTTATACGGCCCCATTATTCTATGCCTAGTAACGGACCGGCACAAGTTCTGTGATCATCTTCTCTAACATTACACAACTGCATGAAGCGCAATTACCGAACAATCAGAATATTCTCATTATTTATAAGAAAAGATGGAACCTAGTGATAGCCGATGTCCGCCGCCCCGGTAATACCTGGATTATTTACACCGCCACATGTAACATTCCCATTACTCCGTATATTACAGCGCGGCCGCTCACCTGACTCCATATTCCCCATCATGGCTGGTGATGTGATGCCTAGCGGTGGCTTGTGCTGGTTTGGGGGGATTCCTGGACTTTGCATTGGAGGTTTAGGAGAAGACGTCCAACCTGGGGAAGGAACAGGTAAGGACGGAGACTTCAGGTGGACAGGTGAAGCGGCAGCAGACCCCATGACCGGTGGGGACTTAATGGAAGCAGCAGCTGCGGCCGTTGGTCCTGTCAACATCCCGGCTAACTGAGACGGCGTTTGGGGGGACTTAAGATTACCGGAGGGGGAGCCCAACATTGGAGATTGGACCTGGCGCATGGTGGGGGATTTTAAAGGGTTCACACCAGGAGAGTTCACTTGACCGCCAGAAACGGAAACGTTATCCAAAGGCTTACGGCCCAGGCCACGCTGACCGGGGGGCGCAACGTTGAGGTTGCCTGGGTTATTGTTTGGATTGAGAGGTAGAGGTGGCATGTGGCTGAGCCGGCTGTTAGTCCTTTGATCGGGCCCCATCTGTTCTCTAGGGTTCCTCAGTACTCCTCCTCCCGGAGGCTGGGACATATTGAGATAAGGCCGGGAGCCCATGCCGTAATCCTGCTGCGAGTGCTCGAAGGGCGCAGGATGCATTTTTTGCTGGTTAGGAAGCATCTCGGTACTCCCTGGCCTCATTTTTATCATATCGTCCGGACCCATGACATCTCTCAGTTTTTGAGGCATTAGCTGCTGGTTAGAATTCATGTTGACGTTCAGATTCATGTCCACCTTCATGTTCATATTGCCGGGGCCCATGCCAAACTCTACGTCTCGGTTAGGGACCATGTTAGGAGGCATTCCCTTATGGAACTCTATCCGCGACGGGCTCAGTGCTGCATCTCCGGGCATCCGAGGGAACAGGCCACCCCCCGGCTCCATATTCCTCTGAAGTGGCATGCCTCGGCTCATTTCCATAACCGGCCGAATGCCCTCCATACTGATGCCGGGGGGCAGAACGAGCTGCTTTTCCGTAATGTGCTGATGAAAAATCTCCTCGGGCAACCCTTGGGGGTTAGGGAACCTCTCGCCTCGCCCCGGGCCGCTAAATATGTTCTGTCCGGGAGGGAAGTTACGTCCTTCGGGAATTTTTGGCACCTCATCTGGCCAATTAACACCAGGAAGCCCGGGCCTGGATGCAGGATTTGGAACGTTAGGTCCTTCCATGTCCGGGTTCATCATGCCGACAAATCCGGGCAATCGCTGCATTTGGCTTCCAGGCACATTTGGATGAGGAGGCATACCTTTAGGAGGCATGGGATGAGGTATGCCCATACCGTCTGGAAAAGGCTCGGGACCACCAGGACCCCAATTTTCCCCAGGGTTCATTTGATAAGGGGGTGGAGGACCTCTGACCATTCCCCGTGGTCCGTGCTGGTGTACCATCATGTCCTGTAATGACCTTTGCTGCACTACAGCCTGCTCCTGCTTCCGCCGCTTCTCCTCATAGAACTCCTGCTGTAATTTTAGCCAAGCCACCTGCTCCGGGGTCATGTGGTCGAGGTGATCTTGGCCAGGCTGAGGATTCATAGGTGGGGGAACCATATCCTCTGGTGAAAAAGGCATGTCTCTATGTCCTTGGGGCCCAAATGGCATCCCTCCGTCAGGATGGGGGCCGGGGCCTTTGCCTAAGTTTTGCGATTGAGCCATCATGGCCTGTATAGGGCCTTCAAGTTTTTTCTGAGGATTGTCCAGCATTCCAGAGTTTTGTTGAGGTCCCCCACTTTGGCCTGTAATGTCTTTTATGGCAAACTCTTTCTCATCCGGGAAAAGCATCCGCTGAATGTCTCTTAGGGTTTGTAAAGATCTCTCTCGATGCTCCAGCTGCTCTTGAGAAAGTCCATCGGGATTGTCTCCCAATGACGTTTGATCCCCGCTCGGTACCTGCTGCGAGGAACTTTTGGGCTCTGCCTTGGGGTCTGCGGCAGGAGGGGCAACAACACTGCCCTGAGACATGGGGCTGGCAGCTTGATTGTTGGGTGTGGAGCTCTGCCCGCATCCCTCAGTCTGTAGTACGGTGGGGTTGGCAGGGCTGCTCGCTGAAATTTTGCTCTCCACGACCCCGGTGTCTTGCCCTATCGGACAATGAGGCGCCGCAGGCTTGGAAGGCATGGCCGGACCAGGCGGGTTTGATTGCACTTTGGCCACTTGTGTATGGTTCTGTTCCTGGGGGGTAGGTGCCCGCGGGTTGGATTTCGGTTCATTACGAATGTTTGCAGAGATCTGAGTATTCTGAAATCAGAAAGAACAGAAATATTAAAAAAAAAATACATTAAATAAAATAACTGTGGGCAGCATGGTATAGAGCAGGAGGAGCTGAGCAGACTGATATATTTGGTGGAAACAGATTCAGTACAACTTTTTTTTCTTCATTTTAATTCTTGCTTGCTCTGGGCTTAAGAGTCCAATGGGTGGTGTTAGTAGGACCTCCCACCGGACTCGTAGGCCAAGAGCGAGCAGGAATTCAAATGATTAAATGATAGCTATTTCGTTTTATGGAAAAATAATTAGTATAACCGTTTAATTTAAATTCCTTCAAGTTCTGGGCTGTGGAGTTAATAGGACCTCCCGCCGCACTAGTAAGCCCAGAGCAAGCAGGAATTTAAATTAAAATGACAAATTACACTATTTTTCCTGAAAACTATATCACTATATCATAATTTAAATTCCTGCTCGCTCCGGGCCTACGAGACCAGTGGGAGGTCCTTCTAACTCCACCCATTGGACTCCTAAGCCCAGAGCAAGCAGGAATTTTAAATTGAAATGACAATTATACTATTTTTCATTAAAAAACTAACTACAATTTATTAAATTCCTCTCGCGCTAGACTTAAGGGAGGTCCCACTAACTCCACAGCCCAAAGAGAGCAGGAATGATGACAATATAATAAATATATATATATATATATATATATATATATATATATATATATCTATCTCTATACATATATATACATACATACACACACCCCGTATATGCTCGAGTATAAGCCGAGATTTTCAGCCCATTCTTTTGGGGTTGAAAGTCCCCCTCTCGGCTTATACTAGAGTCATACCCAGGGGTCGGCAGGGGAGGGGGGGCTGTCTAATTATACTCAACTACTCATAGCGCGGTCCCTGCTTCACCGGCGCGGCAGCTTCTTCCTGTACTGAGCAGTCACATGGTACCGCTCATTACAGTAATGAATATGCGGCTCCACCTCCCATAAGGGTGGAGCTGCATATTCATTACTGTAATGAGCGGTAACGGTGACCGCTCAGTACAGGAAGAAGCTGCCGGCGCCGGGGAAGCATGGACTGCGCCAGGAGCAGGTGAGTATAATGAGTAGGGGGAGCGCTGCGCGATATTCACCTGCTCCCTGTTCCGGCACCGCTCCGTCTTTAGCAGTGACACTCAGGTCAGAGGGCACGGTGATGTGGTTAGTGCGCGCCCTCTGCCTGAACGTCAGTGCTGAAGACGCTGAAGATGGAGCGGCGCCGGAACGAAGTCAGGTGAATATTGAAAGTGCCGGGAGCCTGAGCGACAGAGAGGTGAGTATGTGATTTATTTTTTTTAACGCAGCAACAGCAAATGGGGCAAGTGTCTGTATGGGGAATCTATGGTGCCATAACGTTTTAACGTTTGTGCAGCATTATATGGGGCAAGTGTCTGTATGGGGCCATAATCAACATTTGTGCAGCATTATACTGGGCAAATGTGTCTATAGAGCATCTTATGGGGCCATTATTAACCTTTATGCAGGATTATATGGGGCATATTTTAATATATATATATATATATATATATATATATATATATATATATATATATATATATATATATATATATATATATATACACATACATACACACACACACATACACTAGATGGTGGCCCAATTCTAACGCATCGGGTATTGTAGACTATGTATGTTTGCATGTATGTATATAGCAGCCACACAGTATATAGCACAGGCCACGTAGTATATAGGAGCCATGTAATATATAGCAGACAAATACTACGTGGCCTGTGCTATATACTATGTGGCTGCTATATACATACAAACGTATACATACGGTATATCACGCAGCCCGCGCGGTATTTAGCAGTGTGGGCACCATATCCCTCTTAAAAAAAATAATTTAAATAAAAAATAGTGCTATACTCACCCCCTGGGATCCAGCAAAGCTGTGCCGATGTGCGCGCGGCTGCCGCCATCTTCCGTTCCCAGGATGCATTGCGAAATTACCCAGATGACTTAGCGGTCTCGTGAGACCGCTAAGTCTTCTGGGTAATTTCGCAATGCATCTCTGGGAACGGAAGATGGCGGCAGGCGCGAGCGCATCGTCGGACGACGGAAGGTGAGAATAGCAGGTTTTTTTTTTATTATTTTTAACATGACATCTTTTTACTATTGATGCTGCATAGGCAGCATCAATAGTAAAAAGTTGGGGACACAGGGTTAATAGCAGCGATAACGGAGTGCGTTACTCGCGGCATAACGCAGTCCGTTAACACTGGCATTAACCCTGTGTGAGCGCTGACTGGGGGGAAGGGGGGGGGGGGGGGTTTGGGGGAGTATGGAGCGGGCGCCAAGCACTGACTGGACGGAAGTATGGAGGGAATAATTCTCAGCCGAACTGTGCCCGTCGCTGATTGGTCGCGGCAGCCATGACAGGCAACTGGCGAGACCAATCAGCGACGCAGAATTTCCGAGACGGAAGTTGCAGACAGAAAGACGGAAGTACCCCTTAGACAAATTATATATATTATATTAATATACTTTGCTTTTCCCTTCAAATTATTTATCAATCTGCTCAGCTCCTCCTGTACTTTAACAAGCTGCCTATATGTTCAATGAGACCAATTCCTTTTATACCCCCCCCCAAAGCTTTAAATCTCACCCCCCCCCCCCCGCCATAGCAAATGATACATCTCATCCTGCCTTCCGCTACCACAAGAAAGTTACCCAAATGTAATACACTTCACAAAAGCCTCTGCTGCAGCTCGGCCCCTCCACCATGCTTTACACTGCATTTTTTCTCAGTCATAAGACCGCAATGAAAACTAAGATTGGAAATTGCACCAATAAGAAATTAAATTCCATAAATGAAAAGTAAACGTGAATCAATAAGAATGCGCGCCCACCGTAGGAGTTGAAGTGCGTTCAGCTTTGCTGTTTGAGGTGCTCTGTATGTGGAAGAGGACGATGGATTCGGCTTGCCCCTTCATAACGGCTTCTGCAGCTCTGTGGAGGAATAGAGGTAAAAGGCTGGTAAGTGCAGACACGGCGGGGTATGCAGAAAGGATCTGTACGAACACTTTGCACAACATTCCTGAGGAGTTTCTGGGAATGTGTCGCGGCTCCCTAATGATTATATGATGGAGACATTCGGGATGGTGCAGACACGAAGCACCGGCCCTTTAAATGTTGACTAAATAAGACGACATAACGCCTAAAGTCGCGGGGACTCACTTGTTGGCCATTTCAGTAGAAAATACGTAGACCACTTTCGATGGCGTTTTCCTCCCAGGTGCAGATTCCAGCATCGTCGACCCATGGGAAGGAGTGGAAGACCTGGGGACAGAGGTATTGGAGGGGGTCATGGTATGGGGGGCGTGGGTTTCCATGGGCATCACTGGATCTGTAGTGTTGCAGTCTAGAGAGAAGTATATAAATATATTCGTTAAAATCTCTGTACCAGTGTTTGCCTGCCATACATTATGACAACCGTCCAATCAGATAAGATCCACCTTCAGGGGATCTCATGCCTGCAGCTGCCCCCTCCCCCCAATTCCAGGGTTTCACCATCTGATGTCACTTTAGGAATTCCCTGCCGGGTCTGTGTAACCCTTTCACTGCTGGAATCTATAGTCAACACCCCAGGATGTTAATGTTACTAAGGGTACCGTCACACAGTGCCATTTTCATCGCTACGACGGCACGATTCGTGACGTTGCAGCGTCGTATAAGTATCGCTCCAGCGTCGTATACTGCGGTCACACGGTGCAATACACGGCGCTGGAGCGATAATTTCATGACGTATTTGCGATGTAGAAGCCGTTGGTTACTGTGCGCACATCGTATACAACCTGTGTCACACGATGCAATCATGCCGCCACAGCGGGACACTAGACGACGAAAGAAAGTTTCAAACGATCTGCTACGACGTACGATTCTCAGCGGGGATCCGGATCGCAGTAGCGTGTCAGACACAGCGATATCGTAAATGCATCGCTGGAACGTCACGAATCGTGCCGTTGTAGCGATCAAAATTGCACTGTGTGACGGTACCCTAAGAGTGAGGGCAGAAATACTCGCCCTTTTACTAGATCGATATCTTCGTACCATGTCAGCCAGTAGATCAATTCTAAATATTATTCCATCCTTTTACAATTAACTCCAATTTAAGGTGGTCTTCAGAATAGCATACGGCGGCCGGGCCCGCCTGTACCGAGAGCCACACGGGCATTTAGGATGATTCGCTGAGGTCAGGGGTTTTCGAAGGAGGTGGCAAAAAAAAAAAAAAAAAAAAAAAAAAAAAACACAAGACGTCCTTACAGAGCTCCATTGACCAAATATTGAAAAATGGAAAAATGTTACAGGTCTTGGAAAAAGGCGAAAAAAAAAAAAAAGTTGTCGCCTTTTTCCAAGACCTGTAACATTTTTCAATATTTGGTCAATGGAGCTCTGTAAGGACGTGTTTTTTGCTTTTTTGTTTTTTTAACAATTTCAGACTTTTTTCCACCACCAAACATTTAAAAAGTTATTTTGAAGGGGAGAAAAACCTGAAAACATGAAAAAAAAATACCCTAATTTTTTTTTTTCCAGCATTATTATTTTTTTTTTTTCCAATATTAGATTTTTGCACCGCTGACCTTTGCAGTTGGATTTGGCAGTGTAATTCGCCACAGATCAGCTGAGAAATCGATCAGAAGTCACACTGAGCTCACTGACTGACTCCAAGTTACCGCATTACGCAATTGGAAACCAAGAACTTATAGAAAAGTACTGAAGAAAAAACCTGCAAAATTTTTAGCAGAAATAAAAACAATGCTAAAAAAATTTAATAAATAAGTGTCCATATTGTTAAAGGGATTTTCTGTAAAAGCTCAGGCTTGCTTTATCTAAAAAAATAAATAAATAAAAGAACGACCGCTGCAGCCAATCAATGGGCTAAGGGGTCTAGTGCCATCTACCTCTGTATGCTGGGAGGGGGCAGCGGTGGAGGCAAGAGGTAGATTTTTGGATGGAGTTAGCACATGCACAAAAAAAAAAAAAAATGGAAAATTCCCAAATGCATGCAGATAAGGCGCTGGGTTCACCTTTAATTTCGGAGTCTGTAGTGGGGGTTCCGGGGTCTCTCTGGTCAAACGATTCAGCAGAAATGCTCCTTTCCCTTTTGCCTTTCCCTTTGGCTCCATTGCCGGCCCCGTTCTTCAGTCCCATGCTGCCCCCGGGACCTTGTAGCGGTTTGGGGGTATGGTTGCCACTTTTGGGGTCACAAGGAGACGCTTGTGACTGGCTCGTGGAACCTCCCTGTTTCCCCTGGCTGGAGAACTTGGCGTCCAGCTGGGGGTTGCCAGAAGGAGACATCACGGAGGGAGGGTGGACCATAACCTCTGGCTTTGATTTTGGGCTGCTGGAAAGAAAAAAATAATAATAATCATGAGCGTAATTGTCCTGGAGCGATCCTGTAATTCAGCCTCAGAGTAGCTGACGCAGCGCCACACCTGCTTATATGGCCATGACTGGAACTACAGCTCAGTCCCGTCTGACCTGGGCCTACAGTGTTTCCGGTGGTCACGTGCCGCGGTGCAGGCCCAGAGGACACGAGAACTTCCCGCCGCCGCTCTGCCAACACACGGCTCTGTTTATGTACACAGCGACGGCTGCGCAGGGTAAATACAGGCCGACATCACAGCGGCCGGACAAACACCGGCAGGGAGACACCCAGACCCCAACTATTCCCCCCGACAGCAATAACACCGCCGCCAAAGAAAAGGCATTTCCGTTATGACAATACTGCGCTGCACGCCTCCGATACAGGCGCCAGAATTGGGATAGAAAAAAAATTTAAGAGGTTTCATGAAATTAAGAGATAATCCTTACTATCGTCAATAGCCCTGGTCTTACACCTAGTAAGCCTAAAGTGCAGTACAAGACATAGGCCACGGGTGGCGCCAACTCACACCAGGCCATGACACTGGAACGCCCCAACACCAGCCCTAAAAACAAGAGGGTCCTTCCTCTTTATTGGGTGAAGATGATTGTTGATGGCACCAAGCGGGGAGCACGGTCTGATAAGGAGCTTCTGATCTCTGTATTACAGCAGGGAGAAGGGGAGGCGCGCACACGTGCGTGTGAGCGAAGGCGGGCAGAGAGCAAAGGCGGGCAGAGAGCAAAGGCGGGCAGAGAGCAAAGGCGGGCAGAGAGCAAAGGCGGGCAGAGAGCAAAGGCGGGCAGAGAGCAAAGGCGGGCAGAGAGCAAAGGCGGGCAGAGAGCAAAGGCGGGGAGGGGCAGAGAGCAAAGGCGGGGAGGGGGAGAGAGCAAAGGCGGGGAGGGGGAGAGAGCAAAGGCGGGGAGGGGGAGAGAGCAAAGGCGGGGAGGGGGAGAGAGCAAAGGCGGGGAGGGGGAGAGAGCAAAGGCGGGGAGGGGGAGAGAGCAAAGGCGGGGAGGGGGAGAGAGCAAAGGCGGGGAGGGGGAGAGAGCAAAGGCGGGGAGGGGGAGAGAGCAAAGGCGGGGAGGGGGAGAGAGCAAAGGCGGGGAGGGGGAGAGAGCAAAGGCGGGGAGGGGGAGAGAGCAAAGGCGGGGAGGGGGAGAGAGCAAAGGCGGGGAGGGGGAGAGAGCAAAGGCGGGGAGGGGGAGAGAGCAAAGGCGGGGAGGGGGAGAGAGCAAAGGCGGGGAGGGGGAGAGAGCAAAGGCGGGGAGGGGGAGAGAGCAAAGGCGGGGAGGGGGAGAGAGCAAAGGCGGGGAGGGGGAGAGAGCAAAGGCGGGGAGGGGGAGAGAGCAAAGGCGGGGAGGGGGAGAGAGCAAAGGCGGGGAGGGGGAGAGAGCAAAGGCGGGGAGGGGGAGAGAGCAAAGGCGGGGAGGGGGAGAGAGCAAAGGCGGGGAGGGGGAGAGAGCAAAGGCGGGGAGGGGGAGAGAGCAAAGGCGGGGAGGGGGGAGAGAGCAAAGGCGGGGAGGGGGGGAGAGGGCAAAGGCGGGGAGGGGGGGTGAGAGCAAAGGCGGGGAGAGGGGAGAGCAAAGGCGGGGAGAGCAAAGGCGGGGAGGGGGGGAGAGAGCGAAGGCAGGGAGGGGGGGGGAGAGCAAAGGCGGGGAGGGGGGAGAGCAAAGGCGGGGAGGGGGGGAGAGAGCAAAGGCGGGGAGGGGGGGAGAGAGCAAAGGCGGGGAGGGGGGTGAGAGAGCAAAGGCGGGGGGGAGAGAGCAAAGGCGGGGAGGGGGGTGAGAGAGCAAAGGCGGGGGGGAGAGAGCAAAGGCGGGGAGGGGGGTGAGAGAGCAAAGGCGGGGAGGGGGGGAGAGCGCAAAGGCGGGGAGGGGGGGAGAGCGCAAAGGCGGGGAGGGGGGGGAGAGAGCAAAGGCGGGGAGGGGGGGGAGAGAGCAAAGGCGGGGAGGGGGAGAGAGCAAAGGCGGGGAGGGGGGAGAGAGCAAAGGCGGGGAGGGGGGAGAGAGCAAAGGCGGGGAGGGGGGAGAGAGCAAAGGCGGGGAGGGGGGAGAGAGCAAAGGCGGGGAGGGGGGAGAGAGCAAAGGCGGGGAGGGGGGAGAGAGCGAAGGCGGGGAGGGGGGAGAGAGCGAAGGCGGGAGGGGGGAGAGCGAAGGCGGGGAGAGGGAAGGTGGGGGAGAGAGAAGGAGCAAAGTGGGGAGGAGAAAGTGGGGAGGACAAAAGGGGGAGGCGCAAGGCAGGGTGGGGAGAGAGAAGAAGGGGAGGCGCAAGGTGTAGGGGAGGCGCAGGGCTCCTACCTCTGTGTGTTTCCTGACGGGGAGTTTCGCACTTTGGGGTTACTGGAATGCATTGACAGAGATCCCGAGCTCACAGTCACGGATGCGGTGGGGCTCGCCAGGGTCCTTGGAGGGCTGGGGGGCTTCAGGTGAGCTTTCTGTGAGGCGCCTTTGTCAGCGTTGTCCTTTTGCTCGTCCTTTTCCTTTTTGTTTCGCTCTCTCTTGTTGAAGTGGCTTCTCCCCTCCTGCAATTCCAGCATTCTTCGGACATGTGGCTGTCGCTGCGGAGGGAACGCCGTGCATTGCCAGGGCACACTGCAAGACAAGAGTGGGCACGATGCGGTCACGGCACGGGGGCTGCGGTGCACCGGCTCGCTGACTACTGAGCGTCTAATGAGAGTCTTACCCAATATTGCACGTCCCGAGGTTGGGAAGTCGGAGTTCATTCATAACATTGTGAGCCGAGCAAATGGACGCCACTTCTATATATATAATTGTCTAAGGGGTACTTCCGTCTGTCCGTCTGTCTTTCTTTCTGTCTGCAACTTCCGTCACAGAAATCCCGAGTCGCTGATTGGTCTCGCCAGCTGCCTGTCATGACTGCCTCGACCAATCAGCAACAGCCACATTCTGATTAGTCCCTCCCTACTCCCCTGCAGTCAGTGCCCGGCGCCCGCTCCATACTCCCCTAAGTCACCGCTCACACAGGGTTAATGCCAGCGGTAACGGGTTGCGGGTAACGCACTCCGTTACCGCTATTAACCCTGTGTGTCCCCAACTTTTTACTATTGATGCGGACTATGCAGCATCAATAGTAAAAAGATCTAATGTTAAAAATAATAAAAAAACAAAAAACCTGCTATTCTCACTTTCCATCGTATGACGATGCGCTCGCACCTGCCGCCATCTTCCGTTCCCAGAGATGCATTGCGAAATTACCCAGAAGACTTAGCAGTCTCGCGAGACCACTAAGTCTTCTGGGTAATTGCGCAATGCATCCTAGCAACGGAAGATGGCGGCAGCCGCGCGCGCATTGCCAGAGCTTCGCTGGATCCCGGCGGGTGAGTATATAACTATTTTTTATTTTAATTATTTTTTTTTTTAACAGGGATATGGTGCCCACACTGCTAAATACTGCGTGGGCTGTGTTATATACCACGTGGCTGCTATACACTGTGTTCCAAATTATTATGCACAATGAGTTTAGGAGTGATAAGGTTAGAATTTTTTTGTCATTTAAACTCATTGATGGTGATGTGTGTCAGGGCTCTTTATATCACTGAAGGCAATTGCAGATACCTGTGCACATTAGTTTGGCCGGTGTGTCCAAATAAAGGCAAGACTACTTAAGAAGGCTGTTCCACATTAGTAAGCAGCCTACATTTTTTGCCAAAATGGGAAAGAAAACGGATGTGTCGGCTGCTGAGAAGCAACAAATTGTGGAGTATTTAGGTCAAGGCATGACTACAATCAACATCGCCAAGACACTTCATCGTGATCATCGCACAATCAAGAAGTATGTAGCTGATCCCCAGCACACACGTGTGCGTGCCGATAAGGAAAAATTGAGGACTCTTTCCAACAGGCAATTGCGTAAGGTTAAAAGAGCAGCTGCAAAAATGCCTTGTCATAGCAGCAGACAAGTTTTTGAAGCTGCTGGTGCCTCCAACGTCCCCAGAACAACAAGATGCAGGGTCCTTCAGAGGTTTGCAGCTGTGTGTAAGCCATCCTGTCGACCACCTCTATCCACTGCAACAAGCAGAAACAGCTCCAGTGGGCCAAACGATACATGAAGACTGACTTCCAAACTGTTTTGTTCACCGATGAGTGCCGTGCAACGCTCGATGGTCCAGATGGATAGAGTGGAGGATGGACACCCCAAGAAAACACGGCTAAGGCGCCAACAAGGAGGAGGTGGAGTAATGTTTTGGGCTGGAATCATGGGGAGAGAGATTGTCGGCCCCTTTTTGATCCCTGAAGGGGTAAAGATGAACTCCATAATCTATGTGGAGTTTCTAAAACAACACTTCCTGCCATGGTTCAAGAGGAAGAACCGTGCTTTCCGCAGCAAGATCATTTTCATGCAGGATAATGCACCGTCTCATGCTGCAAAAAACACATCTGCATCTCTGGCTGCTATGGGCATAAAAGAGGACAAACTTATGTTGTGGCCACCATCTTCCCCTGACCTCAACCCCATTGAGAACCTCTGGAGCATCATCAAAAGGAGTGTCTATGATGGCGGGAGGCAGGTCACATCTAAGCAACAGCTCTGGGAGGGGATTCTGTCCACATGCAAAACAATTGAATCAGAAACCATCCAAAAACTGACAAATTCAATGGACGAGAGAGTTCAGAAGCTTCTTTCCAACAAGGGGTCCTATGTGCAAATGTAACATCACCTAGAATAAAGTTCTCACTTGAAAACTGTTTGATTTCATTTTGTAATAAGCTGATAATGCTTATAACTTCACAGTTGACCATTTTTTTGTTCAAAATTAAAAAAAAAGGTTGAAAACTCTGCTGTGCATAATAATTTGGAACATGCATTTTGAGTGTTTATTTTTTTTTTTAAAAGATCCTGTTTTCATAGGCAGTTTGTTCCAAAACATTGCAATTATACTAGAATAGTAGATGACTGGAAAATAACAATGACTGCAATTCAGATAGGTAATTTAGAGAAAATAGGAGGAAATGTTATTTGCATAATAATTTGGAACACAGTGTTTACTGCGTGGCCTGTGTCATATACTGCGTGGCCTGTGTTATATACTGCGTGGCCTGTGTCATATACTGCGTGGCCTGTGTCATATACTGCGTGGCCTGTGTCATATACTGCGTGGCCTGTGTCATATACTGCGTGGCCTGTGTCATATACTGCGTGGCCTGTGTCATATACTGCGTGGCCTGTGCTATATACTGCGTGGCCTGTGCTATATACTGCGTGGGCTGTATTAACGCATCGGGTATTCTACAATATGTAGGTATATAGCAGCCACATAGTATATAGCACAGGCCACGTAGTATTTGTCTGCTATATACTACGTGGCCTGTGCTATATACTGTGTGGCTGCTATATACATACATACATATTCTAGAATACCCGATGCGTTAGAATCAGGCCACCATCTAGTATACAATAGCTACGAAACTCCCCGTCTGGCAGCGGAACCAGCGGGTAACCACACGGTAATCGCGTCCTTCACCAATGTCACCAGATTACAAAAGCCGCTCGGAGCTACGTACACCGGAATAAGAACACCCACTGATCGCCGGAACAGGGGAGGTCAGCCCCTCATCCTGGCAATGGTGGGGGTCTCAGCATCTTTCCTCATAACTGTAGTGTCCTTCCTCTGTTACTCCTCCTAGAAACTGTCAAGTGGACGTGTCCCTTACTGGTAACACCCAGTTGTCCATTTATTTATATTTCTAGGAGGAATAACAGAGGGACAGCCCAGTCATATATATCGGCCACTGGCTGACCACCACGGTGAATCACTCCCGCCAACCGGACCACCAAGGGTCGCTTTTGGGGCATACATGGAATAAATGTGTTTTTCCTTACGGGAAAACCCAGAGATTTGTAAAATTGAGAGAATTAAGCTTTATTTATAAATCCCAGAAACCTTTTGAGCACACACAGGATATGCTGTGACTTGTAGTTCCATAACACAAGGCAATGGTGGACAGACACGTGCAGAGCGGGTGGTGGGCACTGCGCCTGCCGGATGTGTGACCGGGCGGCGCGCTACCTGGTTAGCGGCTCCGATACCAAACAATGACACTTTCTCTTCTCCAGGAGGCCGGAGCCGCGGGCAGCGGAGGTTCGGCGGCTCCACGCGGGAGAAGACGACGGCCGCTCGCTCGGGGCTCTGGAGCTCTCAGGTTTGTATAATTAATCTTGGCTTCTCCTCGGCATTACTCACCAGGGCCCCTGGGGTCATGAGACGGCGCTACTCATCCTGGTCGTCAGCGAGGACCGTGCAACAGAAGCACAATTACCTGCGAGGGAACAGAGAAGCCAGTGAGCAGGAGGAAGGACGGACATTAACTGCTCGAGAACAGGAAGCAAGGAGTCCTAGAGACCCCCGCATGGAAAAGCGGGGTGACCCCAACCTACACCCATCATAGCACACCCCAAGTGGCAAATCATCCAGTCATGCCATCCTAAAAACAGACATCACTAAGACAAGCCCTTCTCTAGCGCCACGGTCACCAGGCTTTCCAAGACTCCTGATTGGCAACGCATCCAGAGGACCCTACATTAGTCTTATTGTTGCCCGATCAATTATAACAAGAGCGACTGGCAACGAACATGCCCCCCATCCTGCACCGGTTGTCACTCAGCTCTATAGGATGCCTGAACCAATACGGCTCCTTACACTGTGTCCCCCCCCCCGTACACAGACGACCGATACAGCCCCCCCGTACACCAACAACCAATACAGCCCACCCCCGTACACAGACGCAGCCTCCCCCCGTACACCAACAACCAATACGGCTCCTTACACTGGACCCCCCACCAGACACCGACGACTAATACAGCATCCCCCCCGTACACCAACAACTAATACAGCCTCCCCCCCCCCGGACACCGACGACCAATACGGCATCCCTCCCGTACACAGACGACCGATACAGCCCCCCCGTACACCAACAACCAATACAGCCCACCCCCCGTACACAGACGCAGCCTCCCCCCGTACACCAACAACCAATACGGCTCCTTACACTGGACCCCCCACCGGACACCGACGACTAATACAGCATCCCCCCCGTACACCAACAACTAATACAGCCTCCCCCCCCCCCGGACACCGACGACCAATACGGCCTCCCCCCGGACACCGACGACCGATACAGCCTCCCCCCGGACACCGACGACCGATACAGCCTCTCCCCGGACACTGACACAGCCTCCCTCGTTCACCAACGACCAATACAGCCTCCCCCTGTACACCAACGACCGACACAGCCTCCCCCCGGACACCAACGACCGACACAGACTTCCCCCGGACACCAACGACCGATACAGCCCTCCCAAATAAACTGACAACCAATACTGCCCCTCGATAACACAGACATCCAATACGGCCCCTGTTACAGCCCCCCCTAGTGGTTCTCTCTCAACTTTCCAATGTAGGTGAAGTTGGAATCAGGAAGAGGATCAGGCGACGTGTTGTCAGGACTCTGGGGGAGCGGATGACAACCCCACAATAACACACAACCATTATAGCCCTCATTATACCGACTCATCGGCCCAGTACATGACCACACGCATCTCTCCAGTCACTGGGCCATTCCCGAGCCTCGGAGAGCTGGGTGACACCACAAGAGATGTCGGCTGTCACTCAACTTTCCCAGGAACGGATATAAAACTACAAACGTCTGAGCGCGGTGATCGGTGGCACGAGGAGTCTATGGAAGCCGACACCTGGCGATATATAATTAATCATGGAAGACTTGTTAATGAATGCGCCGCGCGTGGACACGTCGTCTACACGGGTCTACAGTGACACAAACGTAACATGCCTCCTCCACCGGCCCCACAACGCCTTGTAAAACAGAGCAGGACCCCCCTGATGGCACACTGTGTGCCCCCCGATACTCACCAACACAAGAAACGGCAACTCCGCTAAAAACTTATGTGCCGCCTCCCGCTGACCGCAGCGCCCGACCCCCCAACTCACAATCACAAGGAGATAATTGGGGATTTTCTACAGCAGGATACCGTAAATCCGAGGTCCCCCCCCAACCAAAAAAAGTTCAAGTCATCACTGACACAAAGAATGAAGGGGCTGCAGGTTTAGTGATGAGTCCCCTTCTCAATTTCCCACTGTTGACCCTTTATCTTCAGGATCAGCGGGATTCTCAGCGGCAGGACCCCCAGCCCCAGTTATCCACTGTGCCCACGGACCCCGGGGATATAAGTCCAGCACAGCAAATAACTGGGGGTCCTACCACTGAGAAGCCCACAGATCCTAAGGGTTGGGACCCTCCAGTTATATACTGCGCAGAGAAAAGCTACAACTGTGCCCATTAATCCTCAGGATCAGTGGGAATCCCACAGGTAGGATTCCCCCAACCAGGGGAAAACCAAAATAGTACTGTGGCCCCATTAACCTCAGGAACACTGGATGTCCCAGAGGAAGGACCGCCAGTGCAGACGTTCATATAGAATATATTTAGCGCAGGGTTATGTGATCCGCGGGAAGCGACAGCCAGGCGGCGTAATATATATTTACACGGTCAGATGTGTAGCAGTGTGTGACCGTCCTGTGCCCAGGGATGGCACATGTACCCCATCGGCCGGGTGACCGGGTCCCCTCTACGCTCTGGTCACTGCAGAGGTTTGTCCCTCGCCGCCACCTGTATGGCAGGAGAACCAGAAGCGACCGCAACACAAAGGCGGCAGCTCCTCCGTGTAACTTTCTGCAACTTTTTACACATCTCTACTTGTAAAACAATACATAAATCTGAGGTTAGAAACAAAACCAGACAAAAAAAAGGTAAAAAAAAAAAAATGTGGTCCATCGTTTCTCCACGGTTTTTGTTTCTCCAGACAGGACAGAGCCAACAGGTCACACAGCTGAGGGTTTGTCACAACTGTATCCAATGCAGACCATGCTGTTTGTTACAATGTATCAGTGCAGCTAATGGCCGTCTACATGACCCGTCAGCTGTGAGGAGCGCTGCTCTCTCCAGGATAACATCACGGTGATCCCTTCATTGAAAGCGAGCAGAGGTGCAGGAAAGCGGCCGACACTAATCCAGTAGACAACGGCTGTGCTGGGCGCTCGCTGCGTCGCCTGCTGGAGTCTACGGTGGTCTGGTGACATTTCAGCTTCATCGCAATCAGGGGAAGTGGGATCGACAGAGGTCTCGGCGGCCAGAACCCACCGGTCAGGACATTATTCTGTATAGGCGATACCTACTCATCCTGTGAGGCCGGTTCGTCACCCAGCTTTGCCACAAGCAGCTGAACACGTCGGCAGATGAGTCGGTCACTTTTGGACCCTTAGTATATAACAGTAGTATATCTGGCACCACGGGATGGAGAAACCAGGCGAACGTCATTAATCTGTCAGCAATTAGTCGCTACACCTACATGTCATGTAATTACACGCCTTCCTCGCCCAGCACCGTCTGTGTAATCAGGGGGAAAAAAAATTATATATACACAGACACACGTATATACACCACACGCAGATCTGCTCCCTGAACCCCACACACCAGAACCCACCACGTTCACAGGACGCCTTCCCCGTGTCCAGAACCCACCACGTTCACAGGACGCCTTCCCCATGTACAGAACCCACCACGTTCACAGGACGCCTTCCCCATGTACAGAACCCACCACGTTCACAGGACGCCTTCCCTGTACAGAACCCACCACGTTCACAGGACGCCTTCCCCGTGTATAGAACCCACCACGTTCACAGGACGCCTTCCCCGTGTATAGAACTCACCACGTTCACAGGACGCCTTCCCCGTGTATAGAACTCACCACGTTCACAGGACGCCTTCCCCGTGTATAGAACCCACCACGTTCACAGGACGCCTTCTTCATGTACAGAACCCACCACGTTCACAGGACGCCTTCCCCGTGTCCAGAACCCACCACGCTCACAGGACGCCTTCCTCATGTCCAGAACCCACCACGCTCACAGGACGCCTTCCCCGTGTCCAGAACCCACCACATTCACAGGACGCCTTCCCCGTGTCCAGAACCTACCACATTCACAGGACGCCTTCCCTGTACAGAACCCACCACGTTCACAGGACGCCTTCCCCGTGTATAGAACCCACCACGTTCACAGGACGCCTTCCTCATGTACAGAACCCACCAAGTTCACAGGACGCCTTCCCTGTACAGAACCCACCACGCTCACAGGACGCCTTCCCCGTGTCCAGAACCCACCACATTCACAGGACGCCTTCCCCATGTCCAGAACCTACCACATTCACAGGACGCCTTCGCAGTGTGCAGAACCCACCACGTTCACAGGACGCCTTCCTCATGTACAGAACCCACCACGCTCACAGGTCGCCTTCCCCATGTACAGAACCCACCACGCTCACAGGACGTCTTCCCCGTGTCCAGAACCCACCACGCTAACAGGACGCCTTCCCCGTGTACAGAACCCACCACGTTCACAGGACACCTTCCTCATGTACAAAACCCACCAAGTTCACAGGACGTCTTCCCCGTGTCCAGAACCCACCACGCTCACAGGACGCCTTCCTCGTGTCCAGAACCCACCACGCTCACAGGACGCCTTCCCCGTGTCCAGAACCCACCACGTTCACAGGACGCCTTCCTCATGTACAGAACCCACCAAGTTCACAGGACGCCTTCCCTGTACAGAACCCACCACGCTCACAGGACGTTTTCCCCATGTCCAGAACCCACCACGCTGGGGAGGACGCCTTTCCCGTGTCCAGAACCCACCACGTTCACAGGACGCCTTCCCTGTACAGAACCCACCACGCTCACAGGACGCCTTCCCTGTGTACAGAACCCACCACGTTCACAGGACGCCTTCCCCGTGTACAGAACCCACCACGTTCACAGGACGCCTTCCCCGTGTACAGAACCCACCACGTTCACAGGACACCTTCCTCATGTACAGAACCCACCAAGTTCACAGGACGCCTTCCCTGTACAGAACCCACCAAGTTCACAGGACGCCTTCCCTGTACAGAACCCACCACATTCACAGGAAGCCTTCCCCGTGTACAGAACCCACCACGTTCACAGGACGCCTTCCCCGTGTACAGAACACACCACGCTCACAAGACGCCTTCCTCGTGTCCAGAACCCACCATGCTCACAGGACGCCTTCCCCGTGTCCAGAACCCACCACGCTCACAAGACGCCTTCCTCGTGTCCAGAACCCACCATGCTCACAGGACGCCTTCCCCGTGTCCAGAACCCACCACGTTCACCGGACGCCTTCCTCATGTACAGAACCCACCAAGTTCACAGGACGTCTTCCCCGTGTCCATAACCCACCACGTTCACAGGACGCCTTCCCCGTGTACAGAACCCACCTCGTTCACAGGACGCCTTCCTCGTGTACAGAACCCACCACGCTCACAGGACGTCTTCCCCGTGTCCAGAACCCACCACGCTCACAGGACGCCTTCCTCGTGTCCAGAACCCACCAAGCTCACAGGACGCCTTCTGTTGTGAATTCCGTTCTCGAACTCCCTCCTGTGGTCATGAATGGTACTTCGGTGAGTTCTGTCCGTGGACTCCCTCTGGTGGCTGTGAGTGGAGCTGCTAGTTCTGAGATTCCTTCTCCAGCTGCCCTCGTTTAGGGCTAGGCTGGATTCCCTATTTAACTCCACTCAGATCGTTACTCCATGCCAGCTGTCAATGTTCTAGTACTGGTTCAGATCTTTCCCGGATCTTTCTGAGGACCTGTCTACTCCAGCACAAGCTAAGTTCCCGCTTGTTCATTTGTACATATGGTTTTTCTTGCTATGTTTTAGTCCAGCTTGCTATTATGAAACTACCTGGCTAGCTGGAAGCTCTGGGGGTTCTTTAGGGGTAGTTAGCTCTTAGGCTGTGAAGAGGCGTCTAGGCAGAGTCAGGCACGCTCCACGGCTATTTCTAGTTGTGTTGATAGGAGTAGGGTTTGCGGTCAGCAGAGTTCCCATTTCCCCAGAGCTCGTCCTGATTCCGTGTTTAACTATCAGGTCATTCCTGGTGCACCTAACCACCAGGTCCATAACAGCCTTCCCCGTGTCCAGAACCCACCACGTTCACAGGACGCCTTCCTCATGTACAGAACCCACCACGCTCACAGGACGCCTTCCCCGTGTCCAGAACCCACCACGCTCACAGGACGCCTTTCCCGTGTCCAGAACCCACCACGTTCACAGGACGCCTTCCTCATGTACAGAACCCACCACGTTCACAGGACGCCTTCCCTGTACAGAACCCACCACGCTCACAGGACGTTTTCCCCATGTCCAGAACCCACCACGCTGGGGACCCACCACGCTGGGGAGGACGCCTTTCCCGTGTCCAGAACCCACCACGTTCACAGGACGCCTTCCCAGTGTGCAGAACCCACCAAGTTCACAGGACGCCTTCCCTGTACAGAACCCATCAAGTTCACAGGACGCCTTCCCTGTACAGAACCCACCACATTCACAGGATGCCTTCCCCGTGTACAGAACCCACCACGTTCACAGGACGCCTTCCCCGTGTCCAGAACACACCACGTTCACAGGACGCCTTCCCCGTGTCCAGAACCCACCACGTTCACAGGACGCCTTCCCCGTGTCCAGAACACACCACGTTCACAGGACGCCTTCCCCGTGTCCAGAACCCACCACGTTCACAGGACGCCTTCCTCGTGTACAGAATCCACCAAGTTCACAGGACGCCTTCCCCGTGTACAGAACCCACCACGCTCACAGGACGCCTTCCCCGTGTCCAGAACCCACCACGCTCACAGGACGCCTTCCCCGTGTATAGAACTCACCACGTTCACAGGACGCCTTCCCCGTGTACAGAACTCACCACGTTCACAGGACGCCTTCCTCATGTACAGAACCCACCAAGTTCACAGGACGCCTTCCCCGTGTACAGAACCCACCACGCTCACAGGACACCTTTCCCGTGTCCAGAACCCACCACGTTCACAGGACGCCTTCCTCGTGTACAGAACCCACCAAGTGCACAGGACGCCTTCCCTGTACAGAACCCACCACGCTCACAGGACGCCTTCCCTGTTTTCCTGTAACTATTCAAACACGTGATCACACATGCTCCCTCAACACTTTATGCACACAGGGGGCTTGGGACCCCTATACTTTTGACTGGTGGGATTCCCAGCAATCATATAGGAACTTTATTGTCACATATTAGAAGTAGCAAACCTAAACGTCAATACCGACCTTTATCGATCCTTGCTACATGACTTAGGACAAGCAGCCAACCCAAACACTCCACTGGCCGATATATACCGTTACCCCTTAGACCCTGTCAGAGGCATCTCAGAAAACCAAATGACACCTCCTGCTTTGCACTGATGAGAGGCTGAAATCCCGAAACACGTGTCTGGAAAGGAGCATCTGGTTTGGTTTCTTGTCCTATGTGATACAGTAAGGCTTGTTAAAGGGTCGTCTTCGTCTCTGATTACACTATAAAATACTACATCTCCTTTAAGAGGTCCTCCGAGGAAAATCACCAAAAACCTGATTACTAAAGTAAAAGCCCCAGTCACACAGGCTGTCAGACAGCAGCGCCCAAAACATCTGTAATTATCAGACCCTGAGGCAGAGGCGACAGTCACACAAGTAAAACTGAAACATAAGAATAAACCTCAGAAATCAGTTTTGTCCCGGGAACATTTTGGCCTCTTTATGACTGACAGCGTACGGGCGCCTGGTCGGCCTATGCCGTCAGTCAGTGAATGGCAGATCTCCTGTACAAGCCCACAGGAAATCTAGTACACAGGGGGAGAGATCTAGTACACAGGGGGAGAGATCTAGTACACAGGGGGAGAGATCTAGTACACAGGGGGAGAGATCTAGTACACAGGGGTTGAGATCTAGTACACAGGGGTTGAGATCTAGTACACAGGGGTTGAGATCTAGTACACAGGGGGAGAGATCTAGTACACAGGGGGAGAGATCTAGTACACAGGGGGAGAGATCTAGTACACAGGGGGAGAGATCTAGTACACAGGGGGAGAGATCTAGTACACAGGGGGAGAGATCTAGTACACAGGGGGAGAGATCTAGTACACAGGGGGAGAGATCTAGTACACAGGGGGAGAGATCTAGTACACAGGGGGAGAGATCTAGTACACAGGGGGAGAGATCTAGTACACAGGGGGAGAGATCTAGTACACAGGGGGAGAGATCTAGTACACAGGGGGAGAGATCTAGTACACAGGGGGAGAGATCTAGTACACAGGGGGAGAGATCTAGTACACAGGGGGAGAGATCTAGTACACAGGGGGAGAGATCTAGTACACAGGGGGAGAGATCTAGTACACAGGGAGAGAGATCTAGTACACAGGGAGAGAGATCTAGTACACAGGGAAAGATCTAGTACACAGGGAGAGAGATCTAGTACACAGGGAGAGAGATCTAGTACACAGGGAGAGAGATCTAGTACACAGGGAGAGAGACCTAGTACACAGGGAGAGAGACCTAGTACACAGGGAGAGAGACCTAGTACACAGGGAGAGAGACCTAGTACACAGGGAGAGAGACCTAGTACACAGGGAGAGAGATCTAGTACACAGGGAGAGATCTAGTACACAGGAGATCTAGTACACAGGAGGAGATCTAGTACAGATGCCAAAACTTCATGTGGACTCCAGGATTGTGCAGCACTGTAACAAACCCTCAGCCGTGAGAAGGACGAGGTCTGGATGAAAACAAGCAACTTCCAGTAAATCTCAGATGCCACAGACAAATCTTTCCAGTACAAACCAAATATTGTCAGTGTAACCAAAGGACCCCCGATCCAAAGTCAGCTGCTCCCCTCTGCCATTAATAAGGATCCCCTATTCCCCGATAATTCCAGCTGCCCTCGGCCATGTGGGGCGCCGCACTCCTCTGATCTGCAGCTGTCCAGCAGCGGCCCATCGAATACTCTATAGCTTGGATTTAACACTTATGTACAGCATTTATGACCGATATTTCCCTGCCCAGGACCCAGCCTTGCCCCCGCCGGCCATCATCCCCCCAGCCTCAGATACATCCTTACCTCATCCCCCCTCCATGGCTCCCACTGCTTCAGACCAGTCCTTGCCCCAACTTTCTAGGACCCGTTCTTACCGCCATGGTTGCTGCAGCCTCAGCTCCGTCCTTACCCCCCCACAGTACCCACTGCCTTGGACCCGTCCTCAGCCCCCCTTGGCTCCCACTTGCTCAGACCAGCCCTTGCTCACATGGCTCCGACTGCCCCAGACCCGTTCTCACCTCCAAAGCCCTGGACCAGTTTTTGCCCCGCTTCCTCAGACTTGTCATTGCAGCCATGACTCACACTGCCCCAAACCTGTCCTCACACTCCCCCACATCGAACCCATCTTTACCCTCCTAGACCCTTGCTTCCTCACCTTACCTCTCTCCCTCTCTATGTTGCACCCCCCCCCCCATCCCTCACTTTTTTCCCCTTTCCAGCTTCCCTCCGTTCTGGCTCCCTCTCTTTCCCCCTTTCCAGCTACCCATCCCTCTCTTTCCCCTTCTTTCCAGCTGCACCCCCCCCAGCTCTCTCTCCCCTCCAGCTGCCACCCCCCCCCCATCCTCTCTCTTTCTTTCCCCCTTTCCAGCTGCCCTCCGTCCCCTATTTCCCCCTCTCCAGCTGACCCCCATCCTGGCTCTCTCTTTCCCCCTTTCCAGCTTCCCTCCGTCCAGGCTCTCTCTTTCCCCCTGACCCCCATCCTGGCTCTCTCTTTCAAACTGCCCCCCGTCCCTCTTTCCAGCTTCCCCCATCCCAGCTCCCTCTCTCTTTCCCCCTCTCCAGCTGCCCCCACCCTGTCCCATCTCTTTCCCCCTTTCCAGCTGCCCTCCGTCCCAGCTCCCTTTCTCATTCCAGCTGTACCCCCCAAGCTCTCTCTCCCCTCCAGCTGCCCCCCCCCCCCCGGCTCTCTTTCCCCCTTTCCAGCTGCCCTCCGTCCCGGCCCCCTCTCTCTCTACCCGTTGCCCCCCCGTCCCGACTCTCTCCCCCCGCTGCCTCTGTCCCAGCTCTCTCTCTCTGTTGCCCCCCCCCGTCCCGGCTCTCTCCCCGTTGCCCCCGTCTCGGCTCTCTCCCCATCCCTCTCTATCCCTGCCGCCCTCGTCCTGGCTCGCTCTCTCCCTGTTGCCCCCGTCCTGGCTCTCTCGCCGCTGCTCCTCCCCATCCAGGCTCTCTCGCCACTGCCCCTGGTCCTCTCTCCCCACTGCCCCCCGTACCAGCTCTCTCTCCGTTGCCCCATCCCGGCTCTCTCCCCCCCCCCGTCCCAGCTTTTTCTCCGTTGCCCCCCAGTCCCAGCTCTCTCTCCCCCCGTTCCGACTCTCTCCCAGCTACCCCCCGTCCCATCTCTCTTTCCCCCTTTCCAGCTGCCCTCCGTTCCGGCTCCCTCTCCTTCCCCCTTTCCAGCTGCCCCCCGTCCCTCTCTTTCCCCCTTTCCAGCTGCACGCGCCCCCTCCCGGCTCGCTCTCTCTTTCCCCCCTTTCCAGCTGCACCCCCCCCAGCTTTCTCTCCCCTCCAGCTAACCCCCCCCATGTCCCGACTCTCGCTTTCCCCCTTTCCGGCTGCCCTCCATCCCTATTTCCCTCTCCACCTGCCCTCCGCCCCGGCCCTCTCTCTCCTGCTGACCCCCATCCTGGCTCGTTTTCTCTCCCCCTTTCCAGCTGCCCCCCATCCCGTCTCTCTTTTTCCCCCGTCCTGGCTCTCTTCCCCCTTTCCAGCTTCCCTCCATCCCGGCTCTCTCACCGCTGCCCCGTCCCAGCTCTCTCTCCCTCCCCACTGCCCCCCCCCCGTCCCGGCTCTCTCCCCGTTGCCCCGCATCCTGACACTCTCGCTCCCCGTTGCCCCCTTCCCGGCTCTATCTCCTCATCTCTCTCTATCCCTGCTGCCCCCATCCCGGCTCTCTGTCCCTGATACCCCCGTCCCGGCTTTCTCCCCCCCGTCTCTCTCTCCCCGCTGCCTCCTGTCCCGGCTCTATCTCTCGCCGCTGCTCCCCGCCATCCCGGGTCTCTCGCCACTGCCCCTGATCCCGGCTCACTCTCCCCCTCTCCCCGGTCCCGACTCTTTCCCCACTGCCCCCAGTCCCTCTATCCCTGTCTTTCTCTCTCCCCGTTGCCCCCGTCCCGGCTCTCTCTCCCTCCGTTGCCCCCCTGTCCCGGCTCTCTCCCTGTTGCCCCTCTCCCGGTTCTCTCTCCCTCCGTTGCCCCCCTGTCCCGGCTCTCTCTCCCTGTTGCCCTCTCCCGGCTCTCTCTCCCTGTTGCCCTCTCCCGGTTCTCTCTCTCCCTCCAGTCCCGGTTCTCTCTCTACGTTGACCCCCCGTCTCGGCTCTCTCTTCATGTTGCCCCCCCGTCCCTGCTCTCTCTCCCCGCTGCCCCCCCCCCCCCCCCCGTCCCGGCTCTCTCTCCCCGCTGCCCCCCCCCCCCCCCGTCCCGGCTCTCTCTCCCCGTTGCCCCCCGTCCCGGCTCTCTCTCCCCGTTTCCTCATCCCGGCTCTCTCTCCCTCCGTTGCCCCCCTGTCCCGGCTCTCTCCCTGTTGCCCCTCTCCCGGTTCTCTCTCCCTCCGTTGCCCCCTCTCCCGGTTCTCTCTCTCCCTCCAGTCCCGGTTCTCTCTCTACGTTGCCCCCCGTCCCTGCTCTCTCTCCCCGCTGCCCCCCCCCCCCCCCCCCCCCCCCCCGTCCCTCTCTCTTTCTCCCCCGTTTCGGCTCTCTCTCTGTCGCCCCCATCTCGGCTCTCTCCCCGTTGCCCCCCCGTCCCGGCTCTCTCTTTCTCCCCCGTCCCGGCTCACTCTCCCCCGTCCCGGTTGCTCTCTCTCCCCCTGTTCCGGCTCTCTCTCTCTCCGTCCCGGCTCTCTCTCTCTCCAGTCCCGGCTCTCTCTCTCTCCAGTCCCGGCTCTCTCTCTCTCCAGTCCCGGCTCTCTCTCTCTCCAGTCCCGGCTCTCTCTCTCTCCAGTCCCGGCTCTCTCTCTCTCCAGTCCCGGCTCTCTCTCTCTCCAGTCCCGGCGCTCTCCAGTCCCGGCTCTCTCTCTCCAGTCCCGGCTCTCTCTCTCCAGTCCCGGCTCTCTCTCTCCAGTCCCGGCTCTCTCTCTCTCCAGTCCCGGCTCTCTCTCTCTCCAGTCCCGGCTCTCTCTCTCTCCAGTCCCGGCTCTCTCTCTCCAGTCCCGGCTCTCTCCTTCTCCCCCCTGTACCGGCTCTCTCTCTTTCTCCGGCTCTCCCTCTCCTGCTCCCGTCTTTCTCCCCCTGTCCCGGCTCTCTCTCTCCTGTCCCGTCTCTCTTTCTCCCCCTGTCTGGCTCTCTCCCCTGTCCCGGCTCTCTCTCTTTCTCCCCCGTCCCGGCTCTCTCTTTCTCCCCCATCCCGGCTCTCTCCCCCCCCTGTCCCGGCTCTCCCCTGTCTCAGCTCTCCCCCGTCCCGGCTCTCTCTCCCCCGTCCCAGCTCTCTCTCCCCCGTCCCGGCTCTCTCTCTCCCTTTCTCCGGCTCTCTCTTTCTCCCCCGTCCCGGCTCTCTCTCTCCTGTCCCGGCTCTCTCTCTCGGCTCTCTTTCTCCCCCGTCCCTCTCTTTCTCCGGCTCTCTCTCCCCTGTCCCGGCTCTCTTTCTCCCCTGTCCCGTCTCTCTCTTTCTCCCCTGTCCCGTCTCTCTCTTTCTCCCCTGTCCCGGCTCTCTCTCTCCTGTCCCGGCTCTCTCTCAGTCCTGGCTCTCTCGGCTCTCTCTTTCTCCCCCGTCCCGGCTCTCTTTCTCCCCTGTCCCGGCTCTCTCTCTCCCCGTCCCGTCTCTCTCTCTCTCCTGTCCCGTCTCTCTCTCTCTCCTGTCCCGTCTCTCTCTCTCTCCTGTCCCGTCTCTCTCTCTCTCCTGTCCCGTCTCTCTCTCTCTCCTGTCCCGTCTCTCTCTCTCTCCTGTCCCGTCTCTCTCTCTCTCCTGTCCCGTCTCTCTCTCTCTCCTGTCCCGTCTCTCTCTCTCTCCTGTCCCGTCTCTCTCTCTCTCCTGTCCCGTCTCTCTCTCTCTCCTGTCCCGTCTCTCTCTCTCTCCTGTCCCGTCTCTCTCTCTCTCCTGTCCCGTCTCTCTCTCTCCTGTCCCGTCTCTCTCTCTCCTGTCCCGTCTCTCTCTCTCCTGTCCCGTCTCTCTCTCTCCTGTCCCGTCTCTCTCTCTCCTGTCCCGTCTCTCTCTCTCCTGTCCCGTCTCTCTCTCTCCTGTCCCGTCTCTCTCTCTCCTGTCCCGTCTCTCTCTCTCCTGTCCCGTCTCTCTCTCTCCTGTCCCTTTCTCCCCCGTCCCGTCTCTCTCTCTCCGGCTCTCTCTCTCCTGTCCCGGCTCTCTTTCTCCCCCGTCCCGTCTCTCTCTCTCCCCCGTCCCGGCACTCTCTGTCCTGGCTCTCTCGGCTCTCTCTCTCCTGTCCCGTCTCTCTCTCTCCTGTCCCGGCTCTCTCTCTCCTGTCCCGGCTCTCTCTCCTGTCCCGGCTCTCTCTCCTGTCCCGGCTCTCTTTCTCCCCGTCCCGTCTCTCTCCCCCGTCCCGTCTCTCTCTCTCCCCCGTCTCGTCTCTCTCTCTCCCCCGTCTCGTCTCTCTCTCTCCTGTCCCGTCTCTCTCTCTCCTGTCCCGTCTCTCTCTCTCCTGTCCCGTCTCTCTCTCTCCTGTCCCGTCTCTCTCTCTCCCCGTCCCGTCTCTCTCTCTCCCCCGTCCCGTCTCTCTCTCTCCCCCGTCCCGTCTCTCTCTCTCCCCCGTCCCGTCTCTCTCTCCCCGTCCCGTCTCTCTCTCCTGTCCCGGCTCTCTCTCTCCTGCTCCCGTCTCTCTTTCTCCCCCGTCCCGGCTCTCTCTCTCCCCCGTCCCGGCTCTCTCTCTCCCCCGTCCCGTCTCTCTTTCTCCCCCGTCCCGTCTCTCTTTCTCCCCCGTTCCGGCTCTCTCTCTCCCCCGTCCCGGCGCTCTCTTTCTCCGGCTCTCTCTCTCCTGCTCCCGTCTCTCTCTCTCCCCCGTCCCGTCTCTCTCTCCCGTCCCGTCTCTCTCTCCCGTCCCGTCTCTCTCTCTCCCCCGTCCCGTCTCTTTCTCCCCCGTCCCGGCGCTCTCTTTCTCCGGCTCTCTCTCTCCTGCTCCCGGCTCTCTCTCTCCCCCGTCCCGTCTCTCTCTCTCCCCCGTCCCGTCTCTCTCTCTCCCCCGTCCCGTCTCTCTTTCTCCCCCGTCCCGTCTCTCTTTCTCCGGCTCTCTCTCTCCTGCTCCCGGCTCTCTCTCTCCCCCGTCCCGTCTCTCTCTCCCCCGTCCCGTCTCTCTCTCTCCCCCGTCCCGTCTCTCTCTCTCCCCCGTCCCGTCTCTCTTTCTCCCCCGTCCCGTCTCTCTTTCTCCCCCGTCCCGTCTCTCTTTCTCCGGCTCTCTCTTTCTCCGGCTCTCTCCTGCTCCCGTCTCTCTCCTGCTCCCTCTCTCTCCTGTCCCGGCTCTCTTTCTCCGGCTCTCTCTTTCTCCGGCTCCCGTCTCTCTCTCTCTCTCTCCTGTCCCGGCGCTCTCTCCCCCGTCCCGTCTCTCTTTCTCCCCCGTCCCGTCTCTCTTTCTCCCCCGTCCCGTCTCTCTCTCTCCCCCGTCCCGTCTCTTTCTCCCCCGTCCCGGCGCTCTCTTTCTCCGGCTCTCTCTCTCCTGCTCCCGTCTCTCAGGCCCGGCGCTCCGCACTCCCTCCCCCGTCCCGGCGGTCACCAGGAGCCGCCTCCACACACCGGCCCTGTCCCCGGAGGAGGCCCGCACTTGTCACACTCCAGGCCGGAGAGGCCTGCGCTCTGGCCGGGCCTCTTCCCCGCAGCGTGCCCCCGATCCCCACACTCCGGGCCTGCTAGCGTGGAGCCAGGCAGCGACACTCACCGGTAGCAGCAGGGACGAGGCGAAGCTCCCGCCGCGGGGGGAGGGGGACTGGCTGGAGGAGGAGGGGGATATAACGTGACGCGACCTCCGGGGCTCCGGGCTCCGCTCGCTCCCCTCACAGCCGGCAGTGCGGGCCGCTCGGCGGCAGCTTTAATCTCCCGCAGCCGCACACAAGCTCCATTGTCTTTTTTTCTCTCTCTCTCTCCCCCTCCTTCAGCACCTTCTCCTACCTCCTCCCCCTTTCCGGCTCCTGCAAGTGGTGCCTTCCTCCTCCCCTCGCCGTGCCGCCGATCAGACCACGCCCCCTCCGCTCTCGCGGACACGCCCCCGACATTCCCGACACTTACCGCCGCTTCGTGTGACTCTCCGGACACGCCCACCATAGAGAGCGGCCACGCCTCCTCAATTCCACTCTAAAGGCTTTCGTGAGCAACCAGACACGCCCACGTGTGATAAACCCCGCCCACCCCGTCTGACTGCTCTTCCTTTCTCTCACTCTCACCAGAGGAACGTTCCACTCCTCACTGCCTCCCCGTCCTCCCCTGTGTGGAGTGGTTCCGCCCCCCTCCTTATCCCTCTTCCCGCCCCGCCCACCTCCATTACACCCCCCTCACCCTCCTCCACCCGCCCGGCCAGCTCCTGACAACTGCACTGATTGCTGCTGCGGCGGCCGCGCACACTGTGGAGGAGCCATTGTTATGTTCTCTGTCAGTGCGTGAGGGCTCCTTACAGAAAAAGAAGAGGTTCTGCAGCAGCTGAAGTATGCATTATACACTTCTGGAGCAGGGGTGGGAGTGTAGCTTATAATATACACCTTAGCTGCTGCACAACCTCTTTTTAATGAGAACCTGCAAGCTAAAGGTCCATCACTCAAAGAGGTGCTGCAGCAGCTAAAGTGGCATCCCGCAGCTGCTGCGGAACCTCTTTGAGCTTGAAGCCAGCAGTTCACATTTCCTCTTGAAAAAGAGGTTCTGCAGCAGCTCAGTTATGTATAATGGCAATGCCATTTAGGATATGGACCTCAGCAACTGCAGAACCTCTTTTTTTTCAAGAGTAACCGTGAGATGTCCAAAGAAGTTCTGAAGCAGCTAAAATGTATGTTTCTACTTTATGTAGCACACCTCAGCTGCTGCACAACCTCTTTTTAATGAGGACCTGCAAGCTAAAGGTTCATCACTCAAAGAGGTGCTGCAGCAGCTGAAGTGCATATCATACGTGGAATCCCGCAGTTGCGGCAGAACCTCTTTGAGCTTGAAGTCAGCAGCTCACATTTCCTCTTGAAAAAGAGGTTCTGCAGCAGCTGAGTTATGTATAATGGTAATGCCATTTAGGGTATCTACCTCAGCTACTGCAGAACCTCTTTTTTTTTTCAAGAGTAACTGAGACGACCAAAGTAGTTCTGCAGCAGCTAAAATGTATGTTAGTTTTTACTTTATCTAGCACACCACAGCTGCTGCTGAATCTCTTCAGTCAGTAGCTCCCAAGCTCCTCTTTAAAAAGAGGTTCTGCAGCAACTGCGGTCTGTATCGTCAGATCCTAGGACAATATTACTTATGATATGCACCTCAGCCTCTGCAGATCCTCTTGAAAACTGTCAGTGATGGTCACTTAGCTCACAGGTCCTGTTAAAAAGGTGCATATTATTAATGACACTCTCACCGTTCCCCCTGTAAGTTATACTGTTTGCCATAGCTACTGCAGAACCTCTTTTTTAGAGGATTTGACAGCTAAAAGTTCATTGCTTACCACTGATATCAAGCTCTAAGAGGTTCCGCAGTAGTTGTATATTATAATTTATATTCCCACTAGTGCTCCAGACCCTTATAATGCAGCCCTCAGCTGCTGCAGAACCACTTTGTAACCCCTTCATCACAAAGTCTGTTTTCACCTTGCTGACAAGGCCAATTTTACAAAACATTTCCTTTAGAACCAATATTTTTTGCTTTCACAAGGGTAACAGGAGAAATTGGACCATACAATTTTTTGTGCAATTTCTCCTGAGCATGTCGATATGCCATATGTGGGGGAAAACTACTGTTTGGGCGCAGGGCTTGGAAGGTAAAGAGCGCCATTTGACTTTTTGAATGTAATACTTGCTGGCATAATCAGCTAACACCATGTCACGTTTGGAGAGCCACTTGTGTGTCTAAACAGTGGAAAAAAAAAAAAATCACAAAAATCACAAGTGATTCCATTTTGGAAACTAGACCACCCATGGAGCTTATATAGATGTGTATTGAGCACCTTACTCGAAAGATATGCTTTAAAGTGAATCAATTTTATTAACGGTGAT